>NC_090907.1:11154434-11319883 GCF_040956055.1 Brachionichthys hirsutus
GATGGGATGTCTTTCACAGCGGCTAGGCAGAGGACCAAGTCGTTAACATTCTCCTCCCCTTACCCAGCATCCCCCGGGAGACGTCCCCTCAGCTCGGCAACCTGCTGCTCGGCCTGCTGCAGAGGAATCAGAAAGACAGGATGGAATTTGGCGAGTGGCGTCGACGTCTCCGAGAACAAGCGACAGGTATTGATTTTCCAGAGTTTGGCTAACCCGCTTTCTCCTCCTGCAGACGCGTTCTTCAGCCATCCTTTCCTCGAGCCATCGTCCACCATTAAAAAATGTAAGGCTAGCTTTCCTACACTCCGAGCAGCGGACCGTCGTCCATCTTGGAAATGCAATTAGCTGTGTGTCTGTGTCCTTCAGCAAGCCCAGTGCCGGTGCCCAGCGCCACCAGTGCAGGGACGGACAGTTCTTGTGGCAGCTCCCCGTGCATCCGCTACAACTCCCCCCCGGTGAGTTGGTTCATCTCGCTCAGACGGGCTGAACCATGTCCCCCTTCTGGGCTCGCATGAATCGCTTTATTCACTGAATCCTCTATTTCTCCTCCTCCTTCTCCGAGCAGTCCCTCCCAGACATGCAGACTCTGGCAGAGGACGGACTGTCCTCCCCGCCGCTCGGCCCGCCAACTTCCTGCAGCTGTCCAAGGAGTCTGCAGGAAGCACCAGCAGCAAGAACTCGTCCTGCGACACAGACGACTTTGTCCTGGTGCCCAACCTCTCCACCGACAGCTGTGAGCGTCCCGCACACACAAGCACACGGTGCACTGCACATACACACACATGCATCATTCTGGACGCGTCTTGATGACTTTTTCAGGAAATGTTGGGAATGTTACCAGGAACAGGTGATGAAATGTTGGTGATGATCCAGAAGAGATCCTGGATTCTGGATCACTTTGAATGTTCTTTAACATTGCAGTCAATGGAGCTCCAGAATGTGTTCCTCAATACCGCGGTTGATTATTGACCGATGTTTCTGGAGTTTCACACAGTCATCTAAGGTGGGTGGGGGGGGGGGGGGGTCTCTATCTCACTATCGAATTTCATTCGGATCAGATCCAGAATGGAGTCAGGAAATAATATTACATTTTAACATTAAACCCATTTATGGATTAAAGAATCATTTAAAAATACTCATCAACTCTGATTCACGTTTACTTTTCATGGTTGGTGTATAAAGATACCGAGAACAATCTAGAACCTTTTGGTGCTGATCCAGATCACCATGTGGACGGTGTAGATCCAGTTATGAGTGGAACGAGCTGCTTGGAGGAGGTCTGTGCTCTCTGAGTGCTTTTCTAGTTACTGTGGCAACAGCACAATGAGGGCGTGTCTGTACCTCTATATGACCAATCAACCTTTGGCACCAAAACATCAGCCTCTTTTTCAGCCGTTTTATGATCGCTCAGCACCAGAAATGGGTTACATGTTTACATTTGCTGACAAAAATACCTCTGCATTATATATATATATATATATATATATGATGCAGAGGTATTTGAACTAAATTACCATAATTCAGACTATATATATATAGTCTGAATTATGGTAATTTAGTTCATATAACTAGTAAATGGCGACGACAGAGAAACCGCAATACGGTCTCACTGCTAGCATGTAGCACAGTTAGCCGACAGTTAGACAATCCAGGGTGCCGCCTCATCGCACGTCTGTTGAAGTTAAATGGAAAATAACAGGATAAAAAATACCCCCCCCCCCCATTTTACTTTGTTTTTTACTGCATGATAGCAGGCAGGTGAGGCGTGGCCTCCGCCGGCTGCATGCCTCTGAGTCTGTTTTGCGCAGCCCCACAGATGTCTTGTTTTCACACACAACATGCATGAAGGGAGGTCACGCTCGCGACCAGTGACTCACAGCACTCCTGGTCACACACACACACACACACACGCACACACAGCACTCCTAGTCGCACACACACACACACACACACACAGCACTCCTAGTCGCACACACACACACACACACACAGCGCTCCTAGTCACACACTCACACACACACACACAGCACTCCTAGTCACACACTCACACACACACACACACAGCATGTGTCACCAAGTCCACCGTCAGTCAGCTGCTGAACCGTTTCATTTTGTAACTGTAGAGTCCTGGACCACACCTGCTGCACGCACACACACACACACACACAAGACGGTGCCGTTTAATCATCCATTTACTCCTGTTCTGTTCAGCCTTCATCATTTTTTTTTTATTCTTCTTACTTCCTCACCAGATGATCAGCCGATGGGAGTCGGGCGCCGGCCGTCTGGCGAGTTCCTCATGTGTGGAGGGTGAGTGAGTGCGTTGACCAGACCAGGGCTTGTGTGTTTCTCATCTTGTGTGAGAATAAGCGGCTCCTTTGAACCCGAAAGAGTCGGGTTCAAAGGAGCAGCATGTCGTCTCCCAGCCTCGGGGGAGTGTTGGGGATCTTCACGTCGCTGTTCTTGTTCCTCTCCTCCTTCGTTGAAGAACCCTGACCCAGATACCAGTTCACTCTTGTTCTATCCCTCCGCTTGTTTCCATGTTTAAACGACTTCTCTCACCCCCCCCCCCCCCCCCCCTTGTTTTAGCTCTGTCCGTAACAAAGGCGCTTTGTCAGCACGTTTGCTGGGACTTTATGTTCAACAACACTTTGTCCCTAGAATGGAAATGAGTCGTGTCACTCTGTGCTTCCCCTCCTGTGCCTGCTGAGCACGGCCTCTAGCCCCGCCCCCGCCAGCACGAACTCCAAGCTGATTGGTTGCTATCTGTGTTTACATGCAAGCCCGGCCCCCTTTTCCGTCCCCGCCTCTAGCCCCGCCCCCGCCAGCATGAACTCCAAGCTGATTGGCTGCTATCTGTGTTTACATGCAAGCCCGCCCCCCCCCCCCCCCGCTGACTCTGCCCTCATGCTTTGCCGGGTTTAACATCAGACCCTGAACCTCGCCGCTCTCCAGATGAAGCGGAGAAGCGGCGAGCAGAACCTCGTCGGACCGGCCGGCCGTTCAGAGATGAGTTATTTTGGGTGTGGACTGGCTTAACACCCTCGTTTCTCCCGTCTTCCCCGGCAGGCAGCCACAACCCTCCTCGGGACAGACCCCCCTGGTGTCCCCTCGAGCCGAGACCACCCCCATCCCCGTTCCCACCCAGATTCGAAACTACCAGCCATCAAGCAGAACCTGTCGAGCAGCCCGACCAACACGCTGTGCAGCTCTCCGAGGTGAGAGATGTGATATTTAAGGACACGTCTCTCTTGTCTCCGCTGTCCTCGTTCCGGTCCGGCCGGGTTTCAGGTCTGTCCTTTTTTAAAAGACGAGTTTAAATGTGGGTCCCGTTGTTGTAACTTTATCCGGAAGCACGACGAGGAAGTTCTGAGTTCTGGCTTTACGTCTTGAGATGTAAACGTGACCCGCGACGTGCAGGTGTGAATCTCAATGAAGTTCCTGACTAGCAGCACAGCGAGGAGGAAGATGCTAAGGATGCTAAGAATGCTAAGAATGCTAACGCCATTCGTGTTTTTGTCGTACTTTGGAGGGAGTTGAATGAAACTTTATTTCTTTGTTACTTTCACTCATTTTTGAAACCCAATCGCTTTAATACGTAATTGTTCGTGGTTGTGTTTCTGTGCGTGGCAGGTCTGGCGCTGTGCGGCGCTCCAACACCAGTCCTATGGGGTTTCCCAAGCTCGGCTCAGGGTCCCCCAGCTCCGCAGACGCCCCTCAGACGGCGGGCAGGAGGCTTTCTATCGGCAGCTCCAGGCCCTACTCCCCCTCGCCGCTGGGTAAGGACACGCCTCCGGGAACGCCACACATTCAGGGACCAGGAACTCACAATGGGAGTGTGTGTCTGTGTGTGTGTGTGTGTGTGTGTGTGTGTGTGTGTGTGTGTGTGTGTGTGTGTGTGTGCAGTGGGGCACCATCCCCGAACAGCTGGGCCACTGCTGCTGTCACCTGCAGCACCAGGAAGCTCGCAGCCGCAGCTCCTCGGGGGGTCAGTTCAGCCGGCCTGCCTTCATAGGGGGGGGGGGGGGGGGGGGCACAGCGCCTCACCGCTCCGTTACTCTCCCTCGTCCAGGTTCCCCCGTTCCATCCTCTCAGCTCCTGGGGGCTCGGCTTCAGAGCGCCCCCACCCTGACTGAGGTCTACCAGAGCAGGCAGAAACTCCACAAGCAGTTATCCGACCCCGTCCATCCGTCCTCCAGCTCGCCGTGCAGCCACTCCCCTCAGCTCGGCCGACCGGCGAGCCTGGGCTCCTCCCCACGCACGTCCGACTGGCTGCAGAAGTCCCCCCTCCCCACTATCATCGGCTCCCCCACAAAGGTAAGTGCGAGTCGGTTGCAGGCGGTCTGGGGGGGGGGGGCACAGACCTCAGACCTGCTGTTAAAGTCTCTTTCCTCCCGTTCAGACGAACTTGGCGCCGTTTAAGATCCCCAAGACGCAGGCGTCCTGTAACCTGATGGCGCTGGCTGACGGCCCCGTGCCCCCCCCAAGGCGCTGGCGGACGCGCGGGACGTCTGTGCCCACCACTGCGGCCCGTACTTCGCCGGGCGCGCCGCTGCCCCTGAAGCCAGCAGGACCTTTGGGAGGTAGGACCGGCGCCAACGGAACCGGCCTCCATCGGGTTCACCGTGTCGGATGAACGTTGGATGAATGTGTTGCGTAGAACGACGGACCTTTATCGGAGCCCCGCCTCTCGGTGATGTCATCACCTTCGTATTGCCCCGCCCACCCCGTGACATCGCTGCTGTTCCACGTCCCTGCAGATCTGTCAGCACGGGTCGTCTGTCTGAGCAGCCGGTCCGGCTTGCTCTGGGGGGGCAGGTCTATCAGGGCAGCACCGACAGCCTGAACACGGAGCGGCCCATGGACACAGGTAGGGGGGGGGGGCGCCGGTCTGAAGCGTGCGGCCTTTAGTCCATATATGGAGACGTAACGTCTGCTCCTCTCAGCCCCCCAGCCCCCGGTGGGCCGGCTCACGGACGGTCAGCCAGCCCCCGCACGGTCCTCTTCACTGTGGGCTCGCCGCCAGCAGCAGCACTCCTCCGACCTGCAGCCATCTTGGCACCAGACCGCGCACCACCTCAGGTAGCCCCCTCCAGCGGCGCGCAGCTGGTAGCCAATCAGGCGCTCCGATTTGAAGGTGTTTACTCATTTGTTTTTGCTCCGCCCTCCTCTCAGTGGGCTCCAACAGCTCAGCCGGATCCCTGTGCTCCACCAGCGGCCGGGTTTACGTGGGGTCTCCTCCGGGCGTGGCCATGGGCTCGTCCCCCCCCGGAGGCTTCCTGGGCGGTGAGGGGGCCCCCGGCAGCCTGCGCTACGTCCCCTATGGGACCTCCCCGCCCAGCCTGGAGGGATTCATTACGTTTGAAGCCCCGGAGCTGCCTGAAGAGACCCTCATGGAGGTGAGGGGGGGCGGGGGGGGGGGGGGGGGGGGGGCTCGCCTGGTTTCTGTCCGTCTGCTTGTGTCTGACGTTAAAACGTTCCGTTGGCGTCGCAGCGCGAGCACACGGACACTCTGATGCACCTCCGGATGATGCTCTCCTTCACCGACTGCGTCCTCGAGATGGCCGCCGTTCGAGCCGGCGGAACGGAGCTGGGCGTGTCGGCCGCCTCGCTCTACCCCCCCCAGGACAGCGTGGTCATGGACCAGATCAGCCAGCTGAGCAAAGAGTGGGGGTACGAGACGACCCCAGCCCGCACCTCACCTCTGGAGACGCAGGAGACGCTGCGTCTCATTGGCTGTGCTTGTGCCGCCCCCTACAGGCAGGTGGAGCAGTTGGTGCTCTACATGAAGGCGGCGCAGCTCCTCGCTTCCTCCCTCCATCTGGCCAAGGCGCAGATTAAATCAGACAAGCTCAATCCGTCCACTGCCGTCAAACAGGGTGAGGACAATGCAGCGGACGGGGACTGTCCCCTGTCCCCTGTCCCTGTTTGACTCGATAATGAAGATGAAATAATATGTCCCCCCCCCTCCCTCAGTGGTGAAGAATCTGAACGAGCGTTACAAAAGCTGCATCTCGCTCTGTCGCCGGCTGACGGACAAACTCAACCGCTTCTTCTCCGACAAGCAGCGCTTTGTGGACGAGATCAACAGCGTGACGGCCGAGAAGCTCGTCTACAACCACGCCGTCGAGATGGTGAGTCTCAGACGCACGCCGGGGGGGCGGAGCCTAGATCACGGCCAGCGCCTGCGAGGGAGGTAAAGCGGCGCCCTGGTGTCTCGCTGTGTCCCTCAGGTGCAGTCGGCAGCTCTGGATGAGATGTTCAAGCAGACGGAGGACATCGCCTACCGCTACAGCAAGGCCGCCATGCTGCTGGACGGCCTGTCCAAGATCCTGCAGGACCCCACTGACGTCGAGAACGTGGTCAAGTGTGAGTACGCGCCCCGAGACTCGGCCGTCTCCACGCGCCCCGAGTCTCGGGGCAGCATCCGTTTCCATGGATACGAGCTAAATGGAGTATAAACGGCCTTAAAGGGAGCCCCGACCTCGACTATGTAAATACGCTGACAAAAATAGATAAACATTCCTTATAAGTTATAACATCTGTTTTATTTACAATATAACGCGATGCATGGTGGCCGCCATGTTTTTCGGGTGCGCAATGCATTCTGGGTTGGCTACGTCAAACGGTTGCAGCCCTCGCTTTTGCTTGCGTTTTGCTGCTGCCTTTCTGTGGATCCATGACTAAGAGAAACGACACACACACACAAAGTGAATAATTAGCACGCGGGTCGGCTCCACCTGAACCTGCTCGGTTAGGCTCCGCCTTCGTTCACCTGTCTTCGGTTCACCTCGGCTCCACTCGTGTGTTCGAACCCCCGAAAGTCTGTTCGACGAGGTTCCGCTGTATTTTCTATGGGGGCGGGGTCTAGGCTAACATGCTAACGGATAACATGCTAACGGCTTCAGCGGCCTCCATTAACTTCCTGTGTTTCTGTGCGTTTCCCTGCAGACAAAGCCAGCGTGGACCGCAGGATTTCAGCGCTCTGCTACTGCACGGTCACGCTGTACGAGTAGCAGCATGAACACGCACGCAGAGGACCGCCCTCCCGTAGCAGTCCGCCCCCCACCGGTTCCACCGGAGGGCGCCGTCAGACTGACCTGTGACCAGCGCCTGATGTCGGAATCTCCAACCAAAGACGACAACAGATCCAGAAACTGAAGGCTGAAGCTGGATCTGGTCGTAACGCACGCACTTTAAGTGCATTTTTTTTATGACGCTATGCTGGCGAATATCCACCTGATCGACGTGGAGAAACAAACACGCCTCTGAGGATGGAATGTTTTCTACCAGGAGGAGAGGATGGACGGGAGAAACCCGAGCTCCCGTGAAGCAGTTCAGTTTTAGAATCCTGCTTCCTGTGTGACTTCACTCGTTGTTGACTGTTCACGTTGTTGTTCTTATTTATTGGTTCGCAAGAACATGGACGTCTGCGTCTCCTGCCTCCCCAAGGAAAATGAAGACGTCGAGCTTCCCTGTAACAGACCTGACTGACGAACGGTCGAAACACAAACTCCTGTTCCAGAATCTCGCCGTCGATGTGAGCAAAGCAGATTTGTAGTTCCTGTGTTTTTATTTCCTAGTATTGTTCGCTCAAGCACTTTATTGTGGATTTGGAGGAGCAGATTTGCTCCTCTGCAGTGTCTGGAGGTAGAAGTGAGGAAGACGTTGGTCCAGCCTGCAGAAAGCATTGAGACGGGGGACGGGGGGGCACTGGGTGAACCTCGGGGACGGCCCAGTCCTGCAGGAGCCGTCCCGGGCGTTGGACAGAACCTCTCTAGCCCCCGCTGGGGGACGGAATTCTGCAAACGGACTTGGTACTCCTTTTAATTTAGCATATTTAAGGACCTGACAGAAGCTTGTCGTTCCGTTTTTACACCCAGTGAGGAGGTGTTGAAATAACCCCCCCCCCCCCCCCCACTGGGACATTTCAGTTCATTGTGAAGCTGAATGGTCACAATCCTGGACAAGACGCCTTCACTCAGGTCTGTTTTACGTCCCGTCAGCATCTGTAGCTACACTTTTAACAGAACTTGATGTTTGCAGGTTTGTATGTGGTGCGTGTGTCTATTCCTTGTCCCTCCTTTTGGGGGAGGGGCATGAATGTGTGAGATCTTGGCTTTTGTGTGTGTGTGTGGGGGGGGGGGGGGCTTGGAGAGAGTGTGGGTCAAAGAGCACAAATCTTTACATGTACGTAAATGAATTTGATACTTCTGATTGGTGATGGTGAAACCTCCTTTGGCACAACGGGGGGGGGGGGGGGGGTCGTGCCGCTCGCCTTCCCAGAGCGCTCGTCCTACCGGTGCCGCTCCTCGTTGGGATGAAGACGTCACACTCGTCTTCACGGCTTGTTGCGATGTGAAACTGCTCGGCCATTCATCCAGTCCCTCCGCTTCATCTGTTGTGTGTGTGCGTGTGTGTGTGTGTGTGTGTGTGTGTGTGTGTGTGTGAGAGACACACACACACACACACACACACACACACCTGTGGCCAGTAGGATACAGGTAATGGTGGAAAAGGCATGTGCAGGCCCACTCTGTACAGGTGTGAATACGTTCTTTCCTCTGTAGAGATCTGTATATTAGCGTTGCCCCCCCCCCCCCCCCCCCGGCGGTCTCTGGGCCTGTTCTCTACTGCGTCCCTCTTTGTCCTCCACAGAACCACAAAGCCTTTATCTACGCAGTGAAGAGGGACAACCCCAATCTCTGTCTTCCTGAAGACGAGCACCAAGTCTGACCCCCCCCCGTAGAGACTCTAGAATCCTGAATGTCTTGTTTTGTGTCTCCAGCTCGATTTGATGCATTTTGAAACCTTGTCAGTCGCATCCCTTAAACTGATTTTTGCAGAGAGAAATGTTCGTGTTTTACTCGTCTCACTGAAGGGTGTGTCTCTTTGTTCTTAGAGTCTTTGTTATTAAAGAAGAACGGAATAGAGATTGTCTGGCTGTGGCTTCTTCCCCCAGATTGGTTGAGAGAATCTCAGATTCATCGTTGAACAGCATGTTGGATGTTTTATACTTGAGGTTGGGGTGCATTCTGTATTTGCTCAAAAATCTAACATTTTATAATAAACTAATTTCTGTGGCTGGCATGATTACACAGTCATAGTGGGGTTATTCTCCAATAATATACATTTGTAGTAGAACTTAATTAGCCTTAATAGAACTGGTTCCGTTGCCAGTGTCGCTCCTTTTCAGACTCTAGTCTGCACGGAGCCCATTTGCAGCGGCTCGGTCCAGAGGCCACATGTCTGGCTCGGGCCATCAGCTGCTTTGGGTTTGCTGAAAGACTGAAATGATGAAAGCTTAAACTATTAACAGCCAGAAACAGATTTCTTTTGTTTCATCTATTTGTTGAGCTGTAACAGTCCGTTGGGATTCTCCCACACACGGGTATGTATGTAAACAGGCACCCCTCGTTCCACCCCCCCCCCCAGGGATCAGGAAGATCGTGTGGCGCACCCAAATATGTCCGACCACGTTTGATTTATTATTTAACATGATTAAAAATAAAAGGAATTATAGCCTGTAAGCTGCGTAAATATATCCACGTAATTTTAACAATTATTTTACATCCTTGAGGCGTATTAATTAGTCGGAGCTGAGCGGAACCTTTGACGCCGTGTCGTTCACCCCGGGGAACCTAGAGTGGGTCGGCTTCCGGTTTACGCTTCAGACACGAACGGGAGCGAAAAGAAAGTGCGCTCTGAAGTTTACAGGTTAGTACCGCGTCAAATACACTTGGATGGTGGAGTACGCGCTTCGTATTGATTCTGTAGGCTACAGATTGTAATTTCGTAATTAATTATCTAACTTTAAGAGGAGTTTGAACAGGTTTACGGGTCCTGTAGTAGTACATAACTTGGAGAGTATGTAAATGTGAAAATGTCCGAGAGGGTAAAGTAAATATACATTGAGTAATTTTACACACATAGTTTTATTTTCAGACAATGACTGTAATATTGTACATAGTATGTGAAAAATGACATGTAAATGTACTGCTACCTGGAAAAGAAAAATAAGAGTAACTAACGGGAGTAAAAAGAAAGCGTGTGTGTTTCTTGCTCTGACGTTGTATTTAAATGTACAGATATTCTTTTTGTTATTGTGTCCACCATCCCGGGAACCGGCGCTTTCTGAACTTCAGGGCTTCATCAGATCCCACCTTGGAGAAAAAGCGACAATGGAGACATTTCGGGAGTTGATGTGCGGCGCACAAACTGAGCAGGAGTCTCCTCAGCAGTTCCTGTATCGCATGATCGGACTCAAACACAAACTCATCTTTCAGTCAAAGCAGGCCAATGCAGATATTACCTTTGACCCGAGGACAATCCAGGGAGTGTTCCTGCACACGATCCATCAAGGCCTGGGACGGAAGTATGCGGATCTGCGACGAGACCTGAGACCCCTTACCTCAAACCACAACGTCACGGATGTAGAGATCCTTAGTGAGGTTTCAAAGATAATTAGAGAAGAGAATGAACGTCAGCGAAGGTTCGGCCAAGCCACGTGTCAAAGGTCAGCCGAAGAGCAACAAACATCACAGGCAATCAAACAACTCGCTGCGCAAGTAGAGACTCTAACCAAGATGGTGGCAACTCTCGTGGAACAAAAAGCTGAAAATCCCTCTTCTCCGACCAAGCGGAAGAAGATCTTTCTCTGTCCGAATTGCGCTGCACAAAGTTTACAGGAGTGCAGCCATTGCTTCGTGTGTGGCGAGTCGGGGCACAGAGCGGTTGGATGTCTGAAGCGACCCAAGAATCGGGGGAATGGGAACCGGTTTTTCTACAGCCAGAGGCCGGGACAGAGTCGAAGTCCCAGTCAGTGAACTCTGCCTCTGCTGAAGCTACGACGATCCACACCAAACAGCCGAGGAAGCCTTTGGACATGTATCGTTTGTTTTCATACGATTCTCTGCTTTTTTTTTTATAACATTATCATTTACTGTAGTATTGTATATAGTATGTGAAAAATGACGTGTAAATGTACTGCTACCTGGAAAAGAAAAATACTAACGGGAGTGAAACGAGAGTGCGTGTGTGTTTCTTGCTCTGACGTTCTATTTAAATTTACAGATATGATTTTTGCTATTGTGTCCACCATCCCGGGACCCGTAACGATTACGTACCGGTACTAGCCATGAGGCTGCATTATAAAAGTGATGATTGAAAGTAGCGTTATGAAAGCAGAGACTTGCAGTCAAACATTTTTATGATTGTTTGGCATATATATAAAATTAATTAGTGGTTCATTGAACAAAAAGGCTGCAAAAAACGTTAAATATTTGTATCGCATACAAATTATTTGAACGTAGATGTTTTTTGAATATTACGGTCATTTGTTTTTAAATAAAACCTTATTCTTTTGAGGGGATGACCTCAGCTGGCCTTTGGAGCTGATTGGGCTTCACTTGATTGACAGACTTATAGACCAATGGCCGATGCCGTTTGCCTGACGGTTAGCCAATAGCGCGGCGTCAATCTGGGACCGGCTATTTTAGTTTCTGCTCACAGAATTGTTATTGTCTGGTCCGCTGGTCAGCGTCGGAGGAGAGGGTGAGTGTCATTTGAAGCGGGCGGTACTCGGGCAGCTGTAGAGTCAGATAATAGAAAACTTTGATTACTGACGTGTGTTTACATTCTAAAAATAAACTGCGTCATTGGTTCAGTAGTTAGCGCTCGGAATGTAATGCAAGAGTTGTGATCATATCAATGTTACCATCGGTGTGCTAAGCTACGTTAGCGGAGTATCCGTGCAAGTAGCTGCTTATCGGCTAAATGGATTCACCCGAACATTATAGGGCAATGTCAAACACTGTTAGCAGCAGCTAGCACTTAGCTTCTGGCCGGAAGTTCCTCATACCTGTGACGTGCGTCACTGTTTTTGTTTTTTTTAACCTATTTATTAGTTTCTTATGAACACATAAAACATTGAAGTACAGCATGTACAAATACTCATACACATACAAATGTACACGTATCCATACACGCATAGGTAATTAAAATACTAAAAACTGGCACTGACAATGGAGAGAGAAAATAACAAAAAAGGGGTGGGGTCAAGTTACGGTAGTTATACTTATGCATTTGTATGTTTATTTTTGCTAAAGTACTCCAAAAAAGATCGTCTACCCTCCGTTTTAGTTCAAATTAAAATTTTTCCAAGTGAACGTGTTTCATTACATCATGTAAGAGATTTAAGTAGGATGGAGGTTTTTTGGTTCCAGTTTAATAGGATCAGTCTACTAGACAACACTGTAGTGCGTCACTGGTTTAACGACATTTGTGTCTCACCCATTTATTTGAACAGGAAATTTGACTATGACGTCATCAACATGATTGGGAGACAAAGAGAAAATCAATATAAAGCACATACAAGAGGGCGTTAACCCAACCCCCGAGGCTGCTGCTGGCATTTACACGGTTTGTTTATTCCACATACAAGATGTCCCGGGAACAGCTGGCCGTGCAGCGGGCCAGGAGGGCGTTCCAGACGGGCAGAACCAAACGTCTGGAGTTCAGGATCGACCAGCTGAAGAGCCTGCTCCGCTTCATCTCAGAGAGAAGGAGCAACATAGCAGATGCTGTCAAAAGGGACATGGCCAAGGTGGGCTGCTGGTGACGTCGCAATAGGATCAGTGGGTCCCACTAGTTAAAGCAGTGCTTCTCAATTATTTTCTGTCGCGCCCCCCCTAGGAAGAAAAAAACATTTTGCCCCCCCGAAAAAAAACAAAACACTATTGTATCCTTATTAACATACAAAGAAATATAAAAAAGAAAGAAATATATATCAACTTACAACAAATAATAACTTTATTACCATTTTTTTTTAGTCTGCAACCGAAAATAAGGAAGTCAAGTCTTTCTTCTTCTCCCACCGTATATTGTATACAACCACTCTTCTTCTGCTAATCCTCCCTGCGCGCACTCTGACGATCAGGGCGCCACTGCCAAATACTGGAGTGGATGTGCAATTACACTTTACTCTCGTAAGGCAAAAAAAACATTTTCTCCGCGGACACAGGCGCCCCCCCTGACATCGCACCGCGCCCCACCATTTGAGAACCACTGAGTTAAAGGAACAATTATTAGTGTCTGGTGCGATTGAGTTAAAATGGCCAAGATCAGTTTCACACTCTACTCAATGGTAGAGCTGAATAGCGCTGGTAAAAAAAATAACGTCTCAGGGCTTCTCAGCTGTAAGAAAAAAATATTTATTTTATTATTCCTACAGTTATAAACCGGAACCTTTTTGATTTGTCACAATGTAGAGTATTTATTATTTCCAAGATGGAATATGATCAGAATTGTTGTCATTTTTTTAAACTTGTTTTTATTTTCCTAAATGGGCCGAGGCTAATTCTTAACATTTTTAAGGATCCAAATGAAGGAATAAGCACGCAATCTGAGGCTTTTGTCCCCTTTCTACTCTCAGAGTGAAAATGGAACGGAGCTGTTTGAAATGCTGGGAGTGGAGGGAGAGATCAACATGGCCGTAGAGAACCTGGCCCAATGGGCTGCGCCTCGTCCGGTGGAGAAGAACCTCCTCACCGTTACGGACGAGGTTTATATCCAGCCGGAGCCTCTGGGAGTGGTGCTCATCATCGGGGCCTGGAACTACCCCTGGGCGGTCACCCTCCAGCCACTGGTTGGCGCTATTGCTGCTGGTAGGAAGCGTCTTTATCCCAGTGCTTCAGTGATGCATGAAGTACTTGAAGAACCTTGAACCTTGGGTGGGGTAGTGGTTAGCGTTGTTGCCTCACAGCAAGAAGGTACCAGGTTCAAGACCTACCTGTGTGGAGTTTGTATGTTCTCTCCGTGTGGTTTTTTTTCCAGGTTTTAACCCCTTCAGTTTTACAAAAAAAAACAACAACAAAAAAAAACTGAAGGGGTTAAAACAGCCTTTCATGGCGCTTATTGTTTGTCTTCCAGGTAATGCAGCGGTAATAAAACCCTCTGAGGTCAGCGCTCACTCCGCCAAGCTCATGGAGGAACTCCTCCCTCAGTACCTGGACAAGGTGAGCCCCCTGGCATGTTGCTTTTCATGTTACGTCTCCGTGAACGGTCGCTTTAAGGGCTGCCATGTTTGCCTCCTGCAGGATCTGTACCCAGTGGTGACCGGCGGCGTGCCGGAGACCCAGGAGCTTCTTCAGCAGAGGTTTGACCACATTTTCTACACGGGAAGCAGCACAGTGGGTAAACTGGTGATGGGGGCGGCTGCTCGCCACCTGACCCCCGTGACGCTGGAGATGGGCGGGAAGAGCCCCTGCTACATCGACAAGAAGTCAGACATTCCTGTCGCCTGCCGGTCAGTCTCATCTGGAACATGGAGCACCCGCAGATGCTACCTTTACACGAACTCAGTCACAGCATCTAGTTAGCATTCATCTAGCACATAACCCAGACCACATGCTAACAGTGTGCTGGTTAACTGGAGGGGTGGGGGGGGGGGTTAAATGCTTGATACCTCTGCTCTGTTCTCTCTCTACAGTCGCATCACATGGGGAAAGTTTGTGAACTGCGGGCAGACCTGCATCGCTCCAGACTACATCCTGTGTGAACCGAGCATCCAGGACCGAGTAGTAGAAGAGATCAGGAGGAGCATCAAGGTCGGTCAATGTCACGAAGAGGATTCATGATCTACCACGACCGGGGTCACTGAGAACCGACACAGCCACGGCGGTTACTGTCGCTCAAGCTGACAGATCCCCGAAGGCGTGTCGTTTCCTGTGTGGGCGAGAACCTTTCGCAGTAAAAGACCTTTTATCTATTAAACACTGAAGGGACTCCCTTGTGTTGATTCCCTTTCGTCCTGGTCAGGATAATCCTAGAAGGTTGAGTCGGAAGCAGATTAATTTATTTTTAAGGTTCAGATTCCTTTATGGTTGTTGTTGGCGAACGGCCGTCGTTTCGCCGGTTCCCCGATGCGTGGCGGCGTGACCCCTTTTATTTTCTCCGCTAACTTTTCTGAGGGGCTGCTGCTCTCGTGCCACGGAGAGACGTTGCAGGTTAGCGCCCTCTCAACGCTGCCTTTGCCTCTGCCTGAAGGTCGTTCACCACTTCCTTGGTTTTCGGCACATTCAGGAGCAGGTTGTTTCTGCTGCACCAGTCGGTGAAAGGTTCCACATCCTCTCTGTAGTGCTGCTCCTCGCCGTCCTGGATAAGACCCACCACTGTCGTTTTGTCCGCATGCTTAATGATGTGATTTGTGTGTGTTCGTGAGTCATCGGGGTGTAACGTAGGGGGCTGAGAACGCACCCCGGCCGAGCTAAAATCCACAAATTGCATCCGGACCAGCGCATTCTTGTTTTCCAGGTGCTCCAGGGTCAGGTGAAGAGCAGTGGAAACGGCGTCCTCGGTGGAGCGGCTTAGGCGATGTGCAAATGTGCTGTCATGTAGACTGAAGGAAGCTCTTGGATGAGAGATTAAATGTCTGATCCAAGAGGTTTTTATTTGTATTAGCTGCTTTGGCTTTAACAGCGAGTGTATCACCACCCAACACAGGGAAGCGCCGTCCTGTGGCACTGCGCTAACTGGCTAACCTGGGACTCCTCTTCACGACGGGAGCGTGTTAAAGTGGTCTTTGTTGTGGGGGTGGTTAGCAACCCGACCTTTCATCTCTTATCCACCCACTGCAGGAGTTTTACACCGACGACCCAAAAGCCTTTGAGGACTACGGCCGCATCGTCAACCAGCAGCACTTTGAGAGGGTGATGGCTCTGATGGAGGGCAGCACGGTGGCCGTGGGAGGAGAGAGCGATGCGTCCCAGTGCTACATCGGTACGTGGGTCCGAAAAGAAGCTCCTGGTGGATCGGTCGCTGTGTTCATTGAGTCTCTTAATGTATGATGGCCGGTGATCATGGAAACCATCGCTGTTGCATTGTGGGCTGATCACACACAAGGTATAACTCCAATAGAATTCTATGTACCGTATTTTTCGGACTATAAGTCGATCCAGTCACAAAATGCATAATGAGGAAGAAAAAAACATATATAAATCGCTCCAGGGTATAAGTTGCATTTTTTGGGGGGAAATTTATTTGACAAAAACTGAGACCAAGAACAGTAAAGATGGGACTCGCCCCAAAACCCCCCAGAAATATGCTCCGAGCACGCACTACGATCAGAAACTCTGAGCGTTGTTCAAAGTAGCCTACCCGGAAAAGGAGCGCAGCGCTTACGAAGAAAGGAAACAGTCCCAGCAGAAGCTGCTGATTGCTTTATAACATAAAAAATAGGCTGGATAGACCTCCAGAAAAATACACACACGCAAACACTGCAGGCAGTAAGTTCTGGATGGATGAAACTTCCACTTTGGAAAAGCTTTTCTTTTTAGATTAACATGGTTTACCTTAACTACAAACTTCAAAGCGATCCCTGACTGTTTTGACAAATTGGTCTACAAACACAATATTTTACCTCTACTACGTAAATACATAGAAAAAAATATATAATTATTCCTTATCAGATGTATAATCCATTTAGTTTGGGGGCCGCCAATGTTACGTCGCAAGGCATTCTGGGTGAGACGTGAAACGGCTGCAGCGCCCGGCTCACTGCTATTGTTTAGCCGTTCTTTTTTTACGTTAACACACCGTGCACCTATTCAGTTCTTTATTATGTTATTAGAAAACATTTCAAGGTGAAATGTCTGTTCTTTGGTGGTGGCTCGAAATAAGGTAAGAATTGGCCATAAAAACACAAAATGCACAGATTTATGTACATTCTGTCATCTAGTGGAAGGGCTGTAATTTTAATATACAAGTAAAAAAGAAAGTAAATTGTTTTTTTTGTTTTTTTTTGATGCATCATGAAGAAAAAACCCATAAATAAGTCTCACCTGAGTAAGTCGCAGAACCAAACTATGGAAAAAAAGTGCGACTTATAGTCCGAAAAATACGGTAGGTTTATGAGCAGTCAAAAAGTGTTTTATCCATGTCATCTGTGTGATGAAGAAAATGGCAATATGTGTGGTGGCTGGCAAGGACAAAGCAAATCACCGGAGAAAGGCGCTGTATCTTCAGAGAAGCTGCGATCAGTGCAGCAGCAGATTAAGGAAATGATGTCCACAAGTTTAAGGAAAGTGTTCCAAGTGGCCGTGCCGTGCCGATTACCTCCGTACCGCACCGTCGTGGACCCTCAGCCAATCCCTGCAGCCTAGAATACATGATGCTGAGCAGCGGGATCCTTCAGAGCACATTTAAATCCTTCGTTACCTTGACTTAGGAGAGACGAAAGTTATGTGATTGCATTTGTTTGTTTGTTTGTTTGTCAGTGTTTGATGATTTAAGGTTGTGCAGGGACTGGAATGTCTGAGCACCTCAGGATTCAGTTTGATTCCGATTCAGAGGATGAAAAGATATTTTCTTCACACATAGATTATTTTTCTCCTTTTCTTACTATTCCTAAAAAGGTAATTGTAAAGATCCATAATAAGCATGGATTTATTTGCGTCTTTGATTAATACAGTAGAAAAATAAATGTGATTTTTAGTATTATTTTGACACGGCTGCTTTTCTCCAGCCTTATGAAAACTGCGTCTGATCCTTGGCTGATGAAGCTTTGAAGTTTTATTTCTTGCCAGGATACTTAAATATGGAAGCTCTCGTCTTCCTGTGTCCTTGCAGCCCCCACCGTGCTGACGGACGTGACCCGGGAATCTAAAGTGATGAAGGAGGAGATATTCGGGCCTCTGCTGCCCATCGTCCCGGTGAGCGGCGTGGAGGAGGCCGTCCGCTTCATTAACGAAGGGGAGAAGCCTCTGGTCGTGTACGTCTTCTCCAACGATAACAAGGTAAAGGCAGCAGCCGACCAGCCGGCCAGCCAGCCAGTCAGTCAGTCAGACAGTCAGTCGGTGAGACGTCACTCCGGCTTCTCGTTGAACAGCTCATCAAAAGGATGATAGCGGATACGTCCAGCGGTGCGCTGCTGGCCAATGACTGCCTGGTACACTTCACCGTCACTGCGCTGCCCTTCGGAGGAGTCGGTGAGTCGGGCCGTCAAACCAGGCCGCAGTTCTTTACCGGCTGTTTACTGTGAGTGATGAAGCACACTCCTCCTCCTCCTCAGGGAACAGCGGTATGGGCTGCTACCACGGCCGGCACACCTTCGACCGGCTCAGTCACCTGCGTAGCTGCCTGATCAAGCAGCTGAAGATGGAGGGGGTGAACAGGATGCGGTACCCCCCCCACACGGCGAAGAAGCTGAGCTGGGCTCGGTTCCTTCTGCTGAGGCGGACCAATGTGAGCAGCGTGCGGCGTGCGGTGACCGTGGCCATGCTGGTGGCCTTAGCGGCGTTCACGGTGCAGGTAAATACTCAGGAAGGAGGGCAGGCAGAGGTCACATTCACGGGGGGGGGGGGGGGGGTCGCATCAGAAGAGGGATGGGCAACAGTAGTTTACTGTCATTGTGATGATTGTTTACATCCATTTAAATAATAAACAGTTTTTCGCGACAGCCTCAAAGGTAGCACGGTTAGCGTGAGCTAGCGTAGCACGGCCAGTGTCTCCCTTGAGCCGGTCCCGAGCTGGATAAATGCAGAGGGTTCGACAGGAATGGCGTCCGGCGTAAAACTTAGCAGACTTAAACGTGCAAAACCCTTAAAGGTGACATATTCTACCCTTTTTCCACAAGTTAACGCGGTTCCCAGACACTTGTATGAAATTATCAAACAGATGCTGCAGGACAGCGTCCGTCATTTCGGTCTCAAACAGCTCCGTCAGAAAAGCTCTAAACCCGGAAGCAAGAGTACGTTTATAGCGAGCACGCCTCCGGTAAAGGGACGTTTTTAGCACACACAAAAACATTGTTGGCAATTTTCACCGGAACATTACCACAAAAAAATGAACTTTATCCGCTCTGCTCTTCTTCGACTCGTGCAGGAGAGACGGAGAGCAGGACGTCTGGAGCGCAATCAAGGAGAGCGCGTCTCTACACCCAGACACGCATTGCGCAGTGTGTGTGTGTGTGTGTGCGCACACAAACACACGCAGCGTGATGACGATAATAATCTCAGGACGGAATAAAAATGCTTTGAATCATCCATTTTCAAACCGCTTATCCTGCAGCCTCAGAGGAGCGGAGCGACTCCGCACTCTCTCCGGAGCCTCCCACTTGTTCTTTTGGTCACTACCCAAAACTCGTGACCGCAGGGGAGGGCAGGAACGGAGAGCGACCCGTAAATGGAGCGCTTCGCCTTTCGGCTCTGCTCCCTCTTCACCCCGACGGATCGGCGCTGCAGTATCGCGGTCGTAGCGCCGATGTCTATTGCTCCATAAAGCGTCTCGTTCAAAGTGTTTAACACACTAAAACCTTTTTGCCCATTTTCGCCGGAACATTACCACAAAAAAGAAACGTTATGCAGGGAAAATGCCGTAGAGCGTGGACGGGCAGACACGGGGAAAACGCACGCACGCATGTGCACATTTGCCCCTTGTGATGTCACAGCGGACGCGATTTCTTCCAGACGTGTTTCAGGAGGTCATTTCAGACCTACCCAAACTACAAAGGATTGACTGGATGGTTTATTTAGCAGTTTTGGGTTGATAAGCACCCAAAATAAACCATAATAGTGTAGAAACATGGGGAAAGTGAGTTTTTCATGTCCCCTTTAATATAGAAGTCAGTATTTCTCATGACAACAGATGGAGTTCTGATCCCTTCAGACCCACACGCCTGTTCCTGACACAACAACGGCGTTGTGTCTGACGCACAATGTGTGCTGTTGTTCAGGAAATCTGACCACACAGTACCCGGCCCCCTTCATTGCCCAGCAGGCTTCAGCTAAATGCCCCCCTTTGTTTTGCCCCCACCCCCCTTTTGTTTACAATCCCACAACAGTGGAACTGTGTGTGTGTGTGTGTGTGTGTGTGTGTGTGTGTGTGTGTGTGTGTGTGTGTGTGTGTGCGTGAACGTGTGTGAACGTGTGTGAACGTGTGTGTGTGTGTGTGAACGTGTGTGTGTGTGTGAACGTGTGTGGTCTCCACCCTGATTGTGTGCTGCTGTTTCTGCAGAGATTCCTGCGCCGCCGCTGAGGAGCAGGACCCGACCACCTGAGGAGGGGGGGGGACCGGTACAGGCGAACCCACACTGGCTGTCCAGAGAGTTGTACAGTGCAGATGTTCTGTGATGTTTTCTTTTTTTCTAATGAGCTGAAATAAAAAAAGTCCAGTAATATTTTCAATCAATCACCGGTTTGTGCTGCTCTGCCTTTTCTGCGATACACACGTCCTTATTCAGCTGGGGACTGTTTCACGCTGCACACATCTGTGAGGAGCCTCTTTGTGGGATTATGATTAACCAGATGTCGCTGAGTCGTTTATGATGCCGCCATAAACCGACGTGTTGTTATTCAGATACATTGACCTCCGTGTCGACTGAGTTTGGAGAATTAGTCTGATTAGACGCGGTGGAAGGAGCAGAAGGTGAGCTGATCGTTGAATCAACTGTACACTCTGAATGCTGCATGTTTCTGTGGGTGGGTCTGTGTTTGTGGGACGGGGGGGCAGGCATCACATGTTGGTAAGGGTCTCGCTGCGAGGCGGAACGGAATGAACGAGCCTCCTGGTAAACTGATCCCGGAGCAGCTTGGCTTTTCAACAGAGCACAATGAGGCCGGGTCAGAGCGGCTGCAGCCTGTCGGACGTCTGAACCTTTCTTGGGTCAGATCACTGGTTCGATACTTTATAGGATCCTCTGGATGCATATTTGACCCGAGCAAAGGTAAGTCCGCATTAGTCTCCAGTTTAGCTCAAGATGATTAGACCCGATGGAAGGTTGTGTTAAAGTTAAACCAACCTGGGGTCATTAAACATGCACATTAATACTGTGTTCATTTGCTTTAATCTGACTTTGTGCCATTAACCAGACCTCTGAATGAACTTCATTCATGCCAAAGTAAACCTGGAATGACTCCCTCTACATTTGTCCTGTTACCTTAAATAGATTCTCCTCAGTGGAGACTAAAACAAGTTGTATGCTATGGAGGTAATGGGGGGGCTCCTGCTACCGAGACTTACATTTCTAGTCTATTAATTAAGTAGACGTTGTAAATATGGTGAATTTAATTCCCCAGCTGTGTTTTTAAAGAGAAAAGTCCGGTAAAAAAGAGGGATAGTACTATTATTTAATAATACTAATAATGGACATGCGTTTGTGGGTACTGAAATCGTACAATGTGACCTCTACTAATCACAGCTAATTTTACTGTTAATTCCCAAAAGGAAGCCTCTCATCCATCTGAGCCGTCTGCATGGAGGGACAGGTGCTGCAGGGGGCCAAGGAGGCCTTCCTGAGCGGCAGGACTCGACCCATCGAGTTCAGGCTGCAGCAGCTTCGTGCTCTGCAGAGGTTGATAACCGAGAAGGAGACGGAGATCTCCACTGCCCTAAAGCAGGACATCAACAGGGTGAGAGAAGATGCAATGTTTCATAATGTGTAGTTCACGGGTCCTTTAACATAGTGGTTTCAAATACGCAGTGCCTCAAGGCAGTAGTCTAGGCCCACTCGTGTTTTTAGCTTCATGATTGACTGACCCTCTGCTGTGGAAAACGCATGTAAACAATCTACGCAGATGATTCTATTTTATATTATGCAAGAACAACATGCCATGGATGCACTGGCTATTGATCTGAATAGAGTATATTATTGGATTTAAACACATTTAAATGTCTGTTTTCCTTGGATCGACACACAACTTGGTTTCTGAACGGTATTCAGATCTGGTCATCTGGAGCCGTAGCTGGACAAAGGTAGCTGTTGCTTCTTTGGGAACTAAAATCAAAAGGCTTTGCTCCAGCCTCTCTCGTGTTACTATTGGCGGCTGACTCAAACATGGCAACATTTCTATCGTGCATCTGTGACGATAACGAACTGTCCAGGGTGAACCCAGCCTCCAGCCCAAAGTCTGCTGGGAGAGGCTCTGGGCCCTCCTACAACCCGACTGGCATCCAAACAATAACTAAACTGAAATACCAGCCTGGGGCATATGGGGCACTGCTACCATGTTAATGTGTGCTGGGTGCCTTGCAGAGCCAGTACGACGTGCCTCTCCTGGAGCTGATTGGCATTGAGAATGAGATCAGCCTGGCCATAGAGAAACTGGCCCAATGGGCTGCTCCTCGTCCGGTGGAGAAGAACCTCCTCACCATTACAGACGAGGCTTATATCCAGCCGGAGCCTCTGGGAGTGGTGCTCATCATCGGGGCCTGGAACTACCCCTGGGCGGTCACCCTCCAGCCACTGGTTGGCGCTATTGCTGCTGGTAGGAAGCCTCTCTATCCTAGATGCATTTAGTAAATGGACTTTACTTAATTAAGTAAAGTCGTGTGCCACACCTCTTGACCATGGAAAGCTGGGATAGGCTCCAGCATATAGCAGACATAAGAATGAATGAATGAATGAACCTCGCTAGCGTAGCAGCAGCCTTTTGGCGAAGTCGACCTGAGGGATTTTGTATCTAAATTTTGTTAAAGCATTAACTTTAAATTTCTTTAAACAGATTATAATTTTGTTAATGGTCTTAATAGCTTTGAGCCAACTGGAGATGGTCAAACCACCTACCACCTACCACTGGCGGTAATGAAACCAAACATGTTGCTGCATTGCATCATGGGAAGTGATGTCTTCATTGTTAAACATGCCCCAATGGACAAGAAAGGCAGAGACGAGGGAAAGTAAAGTTTTCACAGACGTAATGTCACATTTGTTGTCATCTTAAGGTGCAGCATGTCGATTTTTTTCCTGACTGAACTGAAGACGTGTGTTTTATGAGGATTCCTGATGCTTTGTCATGGAGGGGAACTCCTTCGGGTCTGTGGCTGATGTTTAAGGCGTTTTTACATGGAACCAACCTGTGAGATAAGACACAACAACCACGTGGTTTGTTTCAGGGAAAGATCTGCGATGCGTGATGTGATGCTTTGACTCCCGTCTCTTGGATGAATGTCTTACATCTCTCATCAAGATGCACAGACGCTCCATTCATGACTCGATATGGTTTATTTCTCGGAGGTGACACAAAACATGACCTCTTCTTAAAAGTGCAAGTGAAAGGACCGTTTATCTCACATGGCATACATTAAGGTGGAGCTGTCGCTTCCAGGACGATCCCCACTGCTTCAGTTTGAACAACCTGCTCATCCTGCTGCTCCTCTGCAGGAAATGCCGCCGTGGTGAAGCCGTCGGAGCTCAGCGAGTGCTCCTCCCTCCTCCTCCGGGCTCTCCTGCCTCGCTATCTGGACAAGGTCTGAACCGCCACTATTGTTGGAGGAGAAATGCTCCCGGACCGTCGGAGCCTCTCTCCACGCAGTGTCGGGAACATTTGGGTCCTTTTCAGACGTGCCTGATGTTCTTGTGTTGTTGACATGTCGGATCTTTGTTGCTTATTTCCAGGATCTGTACCCAGTGGTAACAGGTGGCGTGTCGGAGACCCAGCAGCTGCTGAGGCTCAGGTTTGACCACATCTTCTACACAGGCAGCGGCAGAGTGGGCAAACTGGTGATGGAGGCGGCGGCACGCCACCTCACCCCCGTGACCTTGGAGCTGGGCGGGAAGAGCCCCTGCTACATCGACAAGAACTGTGACATCAGGATCGCTTGCCGGTAACGAGAGCAGACTGTTGCATCAGCAGCGGCGCCCGGAGCGCTGCGGTTGATGAACTACAACCGGTTTAAGGGCAGTAAAACGCGTAGCGGCCTGTAGAAATATAGTTATAAAACATGTTTAGTGGATTAGAAAAAGAGTTGAAAGACATTTTGGTCAAAAGCCGATGCAGAGACTGGAGGCGGAGCTGTGGGAGGGGCCTAGCGTCAAATCCAAGAACTGTCCTGACAGGATAAAGCCAGAAGGGTCCGAGGAACACGTCCAAGAACACAAGGACTCAGTTCAGTATCCTACACCGTTCAATGTTTCACAAAGTTATCTTTAAATTCCTGGATCCGCCCCTTTTATGTGTTCTGGTCCTGCAAGGGCGGCAGAACACGGGAGGCACGGTGGCGCAGTGGGTAGCACGATCGCCGGGACTGCGTTCAGGTTCCGTCCTGTGTGGAGTTTGCATGTTCTCCCCGTGACCGTGTGGGTTCTCTCCAGGTTCTCTCCAGGTTCTATCCAGGTTCTCCGGACTCCTCCCACCAAAAACACGCAATTTTAGCCGAGTTGATCACTTTAAAATTGTCAGTGGGTTGTTTCTCTGTGTGGCCCCACAATGCAGTGGGGCCACATCCAGGGTGTGCCCCACCTCTCGCCCGTAGTCAGCTGGGGATAGCAACACCAATGAGGTGGCTCTAGAGATGAGAGGCAGTCATTCTGGGCTCTAATCCTGGTCCCCCTGCAGGCGCATCACCTGGGGGAAGTTCACCAACTGTGGCCAGACCTGCATCGCCCCAGACTACGTCCTGTGTGAACCGAGCATCCAGGGCCGCGTGGTGGAATGCATCCGACAAACGTTAACGGTATCCTCCTCCATCCTGATGCGACGACGCGCCGTCTCTCAAGCTGAACGTTCATCCTTTCATCGCCTTCTGATCTGTCGCAGGAATTTTATGGGGCTGATCCCAAATGTTCCCCGGACTACGGCCGAATCATTAACCAGCGTCACTTCAACAGAGTCATGGGTCTGATGGAGGGCTACGCTCCCGTGGTGGGGGGGCAGAGCGACGCCTCTCTGTGCTACATCGGTAGGAGGGACGCGGTGACGCGTGAACGAATGCTGCCCGTCTCTCCGTTTGACCAACACCGATGGTTTGCCCACAGCCCCGACGGTGCTGAAGGACGTGCCCCCCCACTCCAGACTGATGCAGGAGGAGATCTTCGGCCCCCTGCTGCCCATCGTTACCGTGAGCGACATGGACGACGCCATCGGCTTCATTAACGAGAGGGAGAAGCCTCTGGCTCTCTACGTCTTCTGCTCCGATAAGAAGGTGAGCCGATGGAGAGGTTTAGTGTTTCAGTGTCGGACGCTCGTCTTCATTTGTCTCCTCCTCTTCATCCAAGGCTATAAAAAGGATGATTGAGGAGACCACAAGCGGCGGCGTGACGGTCAATGACGTAATGATGCACTACACGCTCAGCTCCCTCCCGTTCGGCGGTGTTGGTAAGACTCGTGGTGCAGCGGCGTCGCTCTGACGACGCCTTTGTTTAGAACGTTGCTGGCGTGGTGGCACAGTGGTTAGCGTTGTTTCCCCATTTCGTTGTACAATTTGTAAAACGCCGATAAGCTGCTGCTTCTCCTTAATGAGCAGACGGCACAGAAGAGGGATCGATGGTTTTATGAAGCATGTAACGGATAGCAAAGAGCTCAAGAGCGTGGAGGAGAACGTCATGTGATCATGTTGAGGTTTCATCTGATCAGTTATTATTCCAGATTATAGGAACAACTGACAGATGAACCAATAATAGCAGCCGGTGCGTCCTGGTGAAGGCCGCGCCCCCTCCACCGGCGATGCCTTTGGTGCCACGCCCACCTTTTTAAACAGAAGAACGTTTCAGAATTGATGACGTACTTCTTGGACCCCCCCCCAGGTCAGAGTGGTATGGGCCGCTACCACGGTAAACACACCTTCGACCAGCTGAGCCACCACAAGGCGTGCCTGGTTCGCTCTCTGGGGATGGAGGGGGTTAACCTGTCCAGGTACCCTCCTCAAGACCGCCGGCGGGCGCGCAGGGTCCGGATGGCCCTCAAGTCACCCCTGATCGACATGTCCAAGAGGACGCTGGTGTGGGCCGTCGTCGCCACCATCATCAGTCTCTGCCTGTTTGTCGCCCTGCTGGTCATCCTGCTCATCGCCTCGGGCCTCAACTGCACCTGCTGGTTCTGGAGGGGGTTCTATAACTAGAGGGGGAAGCAAGTCCTCCATGTTGAAAACACATTCAGATGTGTCAGTGATGAAAACGAACAAGCCTTCGGTGTAACTTTAGTTTGCTGTTTTCTATCTGATACACCAGAGTCCTGCAGGTTAACATCCACATCGGTATCCAGTTCAGTGTTTCTGTTTTGCTTGTGTTCCAGAATAAACTATGGTATTTGCTGTCTTTGGTTTTTATCTTTGCTGTAGCTTTAATTCAAGGATTTGTGTGGACGGAAGGAACCGGGGATCTGATTCATGGTCTCTCGACACCGACGGGACAGTCGGATGGACTTGGTGAAGGATGCAGGTCACGATGTGGACAAAGCACAGCGATCATGTCCAGGTGGGAGCAAAAGCCTCGCCTGCTGACGCCGCAGGAGACACGGAGACGTGTCCTGTAGTCGTCCAACACATCTGGACCCGGCGCAGGTCTCCGTCTTTCGTCCGTTATTTACAGCTCCACAGCTGGAATCCCCAAAACTCAGAAACCCACACCAAGAGATGGATATAGCCACTGTAACAATGGCTATACCAGAAACACCCTGATGTGTCCACCAGGAGGCAGCAGAGAGCTAAAGCGGGATCAGGCAGAATCCTTGCAGAAGAGCCATCCATTATTTCCTACTTCATGTTTTTGGAGGCCCGGAGAGAACTCAGGCAGACACGGGGGGAGAACATGAGCCTGCACAGAAAGGAGTGAGGCCACAGCACCGCCCGCTGTGCCACCGTGCTGTCCTCCCTGCAGAATGTTCCCAAGAAGAGTCTATTAAATTATAAATGGCAGTCTAAAAACGTTTTATCACCCCTAAACTGTGGACTAAGAAGGGAACGGGTTTCACCGGTTCCTCGGCCGAGCAGTGCTGCAACATCCTGACGAACGCGCGAAGAAGAGCCGAAGCCTTCATCAGAAAGGTGACCGTCGTATCAATGAGTGCCCTTTGAAGGGTTAAATGAGACGTGATGAAATGCAACATCTGCCGTGTGGCTTATTTCAGCCGAGCTCTCTCTGCCACATGCTCCACTTTATTTTGAAATCAAGATGCTGCAACAACGGCGGGAGTTGCAGATAGTAAAACTCCCACCGTTGCTGTGGTAACGGCTCAACACCCGACCTT
The DNA here is from genome assembly GCF_040956055.1 of Brachionichthys hirsutus. Lineage (NCBI taxonomy): Eukaryota > Metazoa > Chordata > Actinopteri > Lophiiformes > Brachionichthyidae > Brachionichthys > Brachionichthys hirsutus. The sequence continues at coordinate 11,181,392 of NC_090907.1, forward strand.
GAGATGTGGTGTACTTTGCATCCTACGCAAACGTGCCACCGAATACAAGGACGCAGGCGGCGAGGCTGTGTCTCCAACAATGAGGCGCAGGAAGAGTCACCCTTTGAAGGACATGAAAACCCTCTCGGCCATTAGCATTAGCATTATTAGCATGTCCTCCACCAGAACAGTTTGAGGGTTCAGCAGTTCCTCGGGCTGCATCCTTCTGGGTTGAGGCTTCAGATGGTATTTCTGGAATCTTTCTGGGGGGGGGCGTGAACAGACCCAATGCCTGCTGGGCCCCGGAAAGCTCATAAAGCAGGAGATGCTCACGCTAGGGGGGTGTCCACCACCCCCCCCCCGAGGTTTGTTTAAATGAAATCGCATCATGAAAACGTTTTCTGTAATCTCCCTTTCTACAGTAAAGACTGAATTTTAGAAGGAACTGGATTAAAACTCAAGGCCAGATGATCTAATCTGAGTGTTGGTGAAGGTTCTGGTTCCGGGTCATGGTGGACCCGTTCGGGTTTATGCGCCCGGCTGGCCTTGCTGTGACTGTGACCTTGTATTGTTTGCTGATTGCTGCAGAACTCCCCCTCCTGCTGCCGCTCAACACCCGTCCTGTTCAGGATACGTCTCCGGGCTCAGGATCAGATCCCGGGAGGCTTAGCTGGGAATCAATTGTTCCCGCTCAGCGTTTTCCATCCATTTATGTCTGAATGTGTTCGCTTGGCTCCTTGATTTGAGGCGTGAGCAAAGCGTTGGTGTTGCCGTGTCTGACTCTTCTGTAGGTCACATCGTTATCCATGAACTTGCAGACACTGATCAGCCGTAACCGCTGACGTCTGAGGGGATCAACATTGAGCATCTGGTTTCCTCCCTTCTCCAAAAACGTGACATTTAGATAAATCGGTGTGTGGGCGTGGTTTTTGTCTTTCGTGCGGCCCATCCGGGGTGAGGCCAGGTCAAGGCCCCTCCATCTCCTGGGGGGCTCTGGGGGCAGCCCAGGTCACGGCCCCTCAACAGACCAAACGCAGCTTTTAGAGTTGTGTGGGATTTAATGCTAATCAGGTCGGGAGACGCTCTCTGTTTGACCCTTTTCCAGATCCTTTTCTGGACACCAGCTTGTGGGCAGTTTGCTGCGCAGACATTTGAACTGCAGCGCACAGAGTTGTACATAAAGAACCTTCTATAATACAGTGTATATCAGTATACAGTTGTGTACCTTTTTTAATATGCAGTTTATAAAATTCAAGTAGCTCCAGCCACTTAAATGGTAAATGAAAGTCGGCTGGGCTTCATGTAACCAGCAGCCTGACAGATAGTCAGTCACAATGCAGCCCCCCCCCCTATTAGATGAGCTATTAAAGCTCTGTGGTGGCAAACTGTTCCCTAGTTTCGGTGTAATTCTAAGGATCTGATCCTGGTGGATCAGTGCTCTGGACTGGTTGCGATGCTATAAAACAAACACCTTGACTCTGATGTCACGGTGACATCTGAGTCAAGGCGCCTGTTCCACACAGCGACATCATTCATTGGAAGGTGACTTCGGAGGACATCCGCCGTGCTGTTTGCGCCTCTGCTGGGCGGCAATGATTTGGGTGATGCAAATATTGACTCTATAAAAGGATCGATATGGTTCCAGAAGTCCGGAGATCCCCGACTGATCTGGAAAGCTGTAAAGCCTGAACATGTTTACATCCGTGCACACGCAGAACAAAACGGATAGATGGATATTTATGGAGTATTTGAAGGTCTACATAATTCATGTGGCGTCTATGTTTAAATGTTCCACATCTAAAGGACGTTTCATTCTGGAATATCGATCGGCTCAGCGCTTGATGATCGTTTGCCATCTGTCATCAGAGGCCATGTAAACAATCGCTGCGCCCGTTCATCTGTTCTCATTAGGGCATCGATCCGCTGACATGCTGCTGCTCGGCCATTATTTCTTTGGGGCAGGGCTTTTCTCCATCGCTGATGAAATATTCTATATTTGTGTATATATTTCTGGCGTTTTTGTACCTGCAGCTTTCGTCTGTTTTCTATTCTCAGACTTTACAACATTAACCAGCTCATTAAAATATACATTCACTCATCCAGATGGAAAATCACCGTGTTTGTTTAAAGGTGGAACTTCATTCATTCCTCGTCTTGGAAGCGGCCGAAGGAAAATGCTGCCGACTCATTTCTTTATCGCCACGTGATCGAGCGCCTTCAGGAAAGAATGGAGGGAAAAGCAGAACACAGGAGAACGTTCAGTGTGTTCAGGAAGCTGGTCGGTTTACAAACAGCTGGAATACACATACGGGGTCGGGGGGGGGGGGGGGGGGGGGGGCAGGTCACGTTAAACTGCAATATTACATTTTATTATTACAATGTTTTATAAATATATTTTTCCAACTTTTCCCAAATATCTTCTTGTGGCAGCTGATTTCTGTCCAGTGAAAGAATGAATGAATTCATGGTTGGGTGAATTTATTTCAAATATATTCAGATGGCTCTGATCTGAGTTCTCAGGGTCAGGGTCAAGGTCAGGGTCAGACGACTGGACCTAACGCCGCTTTGACTAACAGACGTGGCAGGAGGGCTTATGTTTGCACCTCAAGCTATCTCTGCACGCCCACAGGCAGCGACTCACACAGAACTTACACGCTGAACCGTGCTTAGGATGCCCTCGGGACACCTTCCTGGAGAGGTATTCTGGGCATGTCCCATTGGGAGGAGACGCGGGGAAGACCCGGGACGTCCTGGAGGGATTATATCTGCTGGCTGGTTTTGGAACACCTTGTAGAGGAAGGTTTGAGCTTCTCTGCTGAAACTGGATGGACGGACGGATGCATCTGTAGTATCCTGGTTGTGTTTCTACTTTAGCCATTGCATATTTCTGTCTTCACTCATCTGCTGTCTCCTTCCAGACGTCCTTCTCCATTTGTCTTTCCCCACCACTGTCATGTCCTCCCATCCTGAATCCGGTCCCGCCCCGGCTGTCTCCTCTGGATGTCCTCTCAGATATCCCTGCTACTGTAAGAACACCTCTCTGAGATGATTTAACAAACCACTATGGATATTATTAACTTTGAGATCAGTTAAAAAGATATTTCATATTTATATTAACCGATTGTTGTTTAGCGCCCAGGCCGGTGATCGTGACTAGAAAACATCCTCACCTTCAGCCTCCATCGGTCGGACTATCAGTTCCTGCAGCCGGGATGAAACATTCAACTCGCTGCAGCCGTCGCCTCAACTCAGAGCGCCGAGTCGGAGGCAGAAGCTCTGACGTGTCCTTTTTTGGAGGAGTCTATCGTCTTGATTGAGCTCAAGTTTCGCCAATGAGGCACCAGTCAGGCCGGAGCTCCCTGGGGTGTCAGCAAAGTGGGAAGGAAATACAATAAAGTGTCAGGGCCAATTAAACCGTAACTGCATTTGGGCCGGCTAACTCGATGCTAGCGTCTTTGCAGCAAAAAGATTCTAGGAAAGTTGCTGCCACCCGATGTAGAATCAGAAAGAAGTTTAGATGGATCATAGAAATCCAGTCAAGTAAAAATTAACATTTCTCTTTAAGCCTTTTTCAGATTATATCTACTATCATATTTTATTCAGCAGGGCTAACCATTAACATGGTACTTAGCATGAGGTGTTAGCAGGTGTGTCATTAATGTGCTTCTACTTTACTTTAGGGCCAACGCTAATGCTAATGTCATTTTGGCCTTCTCTGCCATTCGGCCTACATGTTTGTTCCGTTCACGTCCCTGACGAGGCGAGAGCAGAACATTCGGCTGCCACTCCTTCCAAGATCAACACGTGCACGATTATGGCATCACTTCCTGCCATTGACAGGGGCCCTATTCAGGTTCAAAGGGCATTCCGTTAATCAAAGGAAGTTCCTGCCACCTCCTGACCTCTGCTCAGCTGAGGGTAGAGATGGTTGTTAGATTATCTACCAGTTGACGTGTAAAATACAAATCTCAACGCTCATCCCGCACTTCAAAATCAGCTTTTGAATCATCAGGAATTTGGATTTAAAATATGGGGGGGGGGGGGGGGTTAAACAACCACTACAAAGACTGTAAATCAGAGAGCTAGCCCTTTATGATTGGTAACTAAAGCCTGGATGATAACATGTTTGCTTGCTTTGGTACTTGGAGGCCAGCAGTGTTGACTGTGACCTGGAGATGTGATAATACCATCCAGAGAGAACGCTGGCCTTCTGGAGTCGCAGCGCTTACTCGTGTTGTAATGGACAAACGGGCCTTGTTGCCTTTTTAGATTTGGTAAGACTTGAAAGGCAGGAAGTTGTAATCCCTACCACAGAGGAACGGCTCTAAACTGGTTACTGCAGCTGGAGAGAAGCTGCTCTTTGTTGTTCTGCCAGCAGCTTCAGAGGTTTAAGGCTTTCGCCCAAGGCGAGCCAGAGAACTGCTTCTGTGTGACGGTGGCTGAACGTGTGACACTCGCATTAGTGAGAAATGTGCTCTAATCACAGCCATGGCCAGCGAGAGGACCGTTGCTACCATGGCTGGCCTGCAGGAGAAGGAGAAGCAGCATCCGGGTACTTTCTACAGCGATGGCCAGCGCTGGTAGCAGGAGGCTGGAAGCGCAGCCAACAAGCGAGGACGACTGATCTACTCTCAGCTATTGCTAAGCAAACACGCTGTTAAATGCAGGATCAATAAGGCTTTGCATTGTTTATGGATGCAGATGAACTCTATCACCTTTTGCCTGTCCACCCTGGTTACATGAGAGCATCCATCCAGACATTAGACGTGAGCTCAGGTTCGGGTTAAGATACTCAGGGGACAATTTGGTTAGTTTAGAGGAGTGAGTGGGTTGAGAGAGGACGCCCATCAAAAGCAGTCGGGTGAGGGGAGAGAATGGAATGGAACCGGCATTGGGAGGAGAGAGGAGGGTGGGAGGAGGGTCTTATCTTCAAACGGTCTAATATGGAGAGGAAATACTGACATTAAGCAGAATGCTATCTCGTATAGGTTAGCTCCAGTCCAGATAGTGATTCCATATGAAAAAAAAGAGGGGCCAAGCCTCAAGCCTTGGGGTACACCCTAGCATAATACCAGAGTGACAGTGACGAGGCATAAGCGAGACCAGAGCCAGAAACTGAAGCCAACAAATTAAAATCCAGACAGCCAACGAGCCCGAGCTGCTTCCCTTTCATGTCTGAGCAGTCGATACGTGTTGCAGATTTAAGATTCGCATCAATCAAGGTGCAGAATTCCCTTGGAATGCAGTCATCTTCGGACTGTGTGTATTACATTTGGATTATTTCAGACAAAATCAGTCACTTCCTCCACCTTGTTAGTCTTTGAATAGTTGGGCCAAGAGCTTCTCCTTTTTTTTTTTTTTAAGTGTCTTTTGCTGAAATAGTTGAAGAGCCATTTGCTAATCAGCACAGATGAACTGCTGCTAATTGGTTCAGGAAAGCCTCAGGGGCTCTGATGAAGAGGAGTGCCAGACAGAACTCTAACATTTCCTGCCGAGGTTGTATGCTCTCCCCTTGTATCCAGCGCAGGCAACGTTGATTTCATCCAAACCAAAAACAGGGCGGAGAGCCTGTCAGGTTCAAACAGTTTATTTCACAGAATAATAATTGTCTTATTCCTTAAGATAATAAGAAAAAAACAGCAATTAACCGGGCAACGGGCAGCACGACCAACAGGACCCCAACAGGCCGGCCCACTCCCCCACAACTTTAATGATCAACTGCACAAATCAAAAATAGTGTGTGCAGATTGACGCACGCTTCCTCCTCGCCAAACCACCGCAGGGTTAATAGTAATCCATGCTGCAAAGGCTGAGACGGCTTTGAGCGGCACCTTCACTGCACCTCAGAGCGAAGCAAACGCTTTAATGAGCTTCTCAAACATCAGGGCAGGGTTGTGTTCGCAGCCTCTCGTCTTCTTCGACACTTTGACCTTTGTGCCTCTTCCCGTGGGAGATGGGAATCGTTGGGCAACGCACACTTCCTCGCCTTTTCTCCTGACCATCCGTTCTCACGCTTCAGCAGACCCTTGAGTGAACGCTCCCCAGGGAAAGCGTTGCACCGGCAGCTATTTCTTGCCCTTATCGACCCCTATGGCTCCATTCAGAACGACGCCTGTAGGTTCAGTTAAGAACTCAGCGGGGCAATAATGGACGTCTGTGCTGCCCACATGTCAAAGGACTGCATGAGCGAGACATTATAGGATGATGGACACGTCCATCGATCGTCCCGCATGCTAGGCTTTCATTTGAACTGTAAGGGTCAGCATCACCTTTTGAGTCCCAGACGTTTGAGCTAAATGTTTCCCTGCGTGTGCTCATTCCGGCTAACGCGCACGTCGGGACTCTGGAGCTGCTGAGAGCTGTTTTCTGTGAGTGAAACCAGAGCCCCCCCCCCCCCCCCGCAATTATGGTGTCATCCATCAGCGGACATTTCTTCTCTGTCACTGCTTTCAAAGCTTCCTTCACCACGAGAAATACTTCTTGGACAGAAGAGCAAATATTTCTCTTTGTGAGAGGCTTTATTTGCCCCGACGCAGTCATGTAGGGGGGGGGGGGGGGGGGGTGATCACCCACTACAATTTAAGCCTGAATTTAATCTGGATCTGATCCAGAATGAGGCCAGGAAGAATTTAATTAACTGATTAATAACATTAAAATCCATTTATGGATTCAAAAAGCAGTTAAAAATACTCATCATCTCTGATTCACCTTGACTTTTCATGTTTGGTGTATAAAGATTCTAGATCTGATCCAGATCACCATGTGGACGGTGTAGATCCAGTTAGGGGGGGGGGGGGGGGGGGCTGCTTGGGGGAGGTCTGTGCTCTCTGAGTGCTTTTCTACTTGCCCTGCGATGAGCTGGCGACTCATCCGGGGTGCCGTACACCTTTTGCCCATGAGCCAGGCTGTAGACGAGATCATCGAGGTTTTCTCCTCTGAGCGGTGAAACTTAAATGCGTTTCCGCCATGCTCGTTGTTTTGGAATTACATTTTGTTATGGATTTGTATCACGTCGATCAATTGATCCATTGAAGGATGAAGGATCCATCCATTGACTCCGCCCCCCCGGAACACGCCCCAGCTCCCGCAGACATTAGGAGGACTCTCGGACTCTCGCGATATTAACATGAACACATGAAAACAACAACAACATCGTGAACAGTGACTGATCGAGCTCAGGTAATCGATTCCTCCTCCTTCATGCCCTGCGCGTTTAAATCTCCCCTAGTCCCGCCCCCCTGCTGTGGACCAATCCGCTGCTCTGACGTAGGCCGGAGGAGCCGTCCAGTAGCAGGCAGGTTGCTCTCTCTCTCTCACCACCAGTCGCAGCGCAACAAGCCCGTCCAGCGTGCGTGTGTCGCGGTGTTCACGCAGCGATGCGTGGCCGGTGACGCTGGACTCCCCGGACCCGGGTCTCCTGCGCCGGACCCGCAGCTTCGGTAGGTCGATGCGGTTCTGTTGTAATGCCCCCCCCCCCGTCCCGTCGCTCCAGCCCAGGAGCCAAAGACGCACGGTTTGAGTCGGGTGGGGGGTCTATGTCGGCCCGTCTTCCGTTTACCGGGTCTTGTGCTCGTGCTCGTGCTCGTGTTCGTGTTCGTGGGTGTATCGAGGAACCGTGTCCGGTAAATTGTGTAGCGGGACGCAGACAGACGCTGCCGACCGGGGAACCGACCGGAACCGCAAACCTGCTCCAGCAGATCGATCACCTTCAGGATGGCCGGTTCTGGGTCAAGAAGACCCCCCCCCCCCCCTCCTAGATGATGGGACGCGTCCTCGGTGCTGCTGCCCCCCCCCCCCCCCCCCCTCTAGATGATGGGACTCGTCCCCAGTGCTGCTGTCCCCCCCTAGAGGATGGGATGCGTCCTCGGTGCTGCTGCCCCCCCCTCTAGATGATGGGACTCGTCCCCAGTGCTGCTGCCCCCCCCCCCCCAGATGATGGGACGCGTCCCCGGTGCTGCTGCCCCCCCCCCCCCCCCCCCCCTCTAGATGATGGGACACGTCCCCGTTGCTGCTGTCCCCCCCTAGATGATGGGATGCATCCTCGGTGCTGCTGCCCCCCCCCCCCTAGATGATGGGACGCGTCCCCGGTGCTGCTGCCCCCCCCCCCCCCCTAGATGATGGGACGCGTCCCCGGTGCTGCTGTCCCCCCCCCCCCCTAGATGATGGGACTCGTCCCCGGTGCTGCTGCCCCCCCCCCCCCAGATGATGGGACTCGTCCCCGGTGCTGCTGTCCCCCCCCCCCCCCTAGATGATGGGACTCGTCCCGGTGCTGTGCGGCGTATTGACCGCATGTCTCACTGCGTCTCTGGATCTGGAGCTCTTTGATGCTCTGGTGTCCTTTTCTGAACCGAACCCCCTCCGAGTGTCGCCGTGGGTTCGGTTGCAGAACGCGGCTTGCTGCTCCAGGACTCAGTGATGCGGGGCAGGGGTGGGGGGGGGGGGGGCAGTCCTCAAGCCTCCCAGACCAGCAGAGCCACGGTCCATTGCAGGTTTCCCCCCGGCAACGTCTCTGGCTGTTGATGTGGGTTCTCTACCTGTAGCTTGTTTGTATACGTGTGTCCGCTTGTAGCTCAGGTTTCCCCGGCAACGCCTCTGGCTGTTGATGTGGGTTCTCTACCTGTAGCTTGTTTGTACGTGTCTAACGGCTACACACGAGGTGTGATTTAGAGCCGAGCGAGTACACAGAGCTGGGAATGAACAACACGAGTCTCCAGCACGGAGATCAGCACGTCTTCACGACTGCAGCCGCTTCACTTCCTGTTGACGCCGCCGTGAAGTCGTGACTCGTTTCACCACAAACGCTCCGCCTTCCGTCCAGGACTGTAAATGTGGTGGAGCGTCTGATTCCACAATGAGCGAGTAGAAAAGGTCAATCCTAAAATAGGATGAGGATTGTTGCTGCGTGAAAATCAATGTTCAGAATCGCCATCAGTTCTACAGGTTATTGCGTATATATATGTGTGTATATATATATACGCATATATATATATATATGTGTGTATGTGTATCTATTAATCAAGTCATCTGCTGGCTGTGTGTCTCTGATGATTGTCTTGTTGACATTAAGGGAAACACTCTTGAATATAATTAGCAGTGAGGACGCACAGCAGGACCGGTTGGAAGCGCTGCATGCAGAACCAGAACCAGAACTAGAACCCGTCTCCAGAGCAACACTCCGACGCCCACTGCACAGATTTATTCAGTGTTTTACAAAATCCCAGCTCTAAATGTTTCTATCTGTGTTTGTGTCCTAGCATCGTGCTAGCGAGTTAGCATCCGCAGGTGATTCACCTTGGTGTAGCGTTGCTCTAACAGTGGATGCTAGAGAGGACTGAGGCGCTACATGCCTGCAGACAGGACTGCTGTGGTCTGACTGGTTCCTGTGTGTGTGTGTGGGGGGGGGTCTTCAGCAAACATGGACAATGTTGTGAAGAGGGAACATTTGATTAATTGATGATCGAGGAAAAATATTTCTAAGATCAGAAAGAAAAGAAGTGATCAGATTGATCAAGTCTTCCACCCCCCCCCCCCCGGTATCAAAAGGGTGGCAGTCCAGTGTTGCTGTGGGGGTGTAGTAAGGCGTTATTGTCGGGTGTTGTGGGGTGCCATGTTTGGGGTGTTGGGGGTATTGTTGTGTGTTGTGGTAAGGTGTTATTGTGGGACTGACTGAGAAATCACCGGGGAGATCTTTCAGCTTTGCTGCTACGACTGTCGTTAGGGAATGTTTGTCTGAGTCCACTCTGTCTGCATGAGGGGAGGGGGGGGGGCGTGTCACGGAACGGTCGGGTTGAAGCCAGTGGCCTGACTCGTCATCGTTCATCCAACAACCGGTGGAACGGTTGTTCGTTTTCCTTCTTCGTTTTCGTAGCAGAAACCCGTGAAATGTTCTGAATGCTGGTTTCCTGCGGTGTTTCCTGTTCTGTCGGGCCTCGCTCACCGCCAGGGCTTCACGAGGTGCACGGTCGCTCGCCATTATTAGGTGTTGATGTGGTTTGGTTTCACCGTTGCTCCGTGGAGACTGGCCTCAGCCTCCGCTGCTTCCCCGAACAGATCAATGGGAGAAAGATCCTGCCAGGAGGATGCCGTATCGGTAACAGGAGAGACGAGCCTCAATTAATTTAGCACAAAACACGTTTGAGCCCCGGTGTGAAGTGTAACGCAACACCGCTCTGCCTTGTCCAGAAAGTTACGACACACCCATCCGTCCGTCCATCCATCCATCCATCCATCCATCCATCCATCCATCCATCCATCCATCCATCCAGCCTCCGCTTCAGTCACGGGAGTTTTTGGAGGAAACCGGAAAACCCGGAGAAAGCCCACGCAGACGCGGGGTGAACGTGCGAACTCGGCACGGGTAAGATTTGAACCTTCTTGCTGTGAGGTGACAGCGCTAACCACTACACCAGCGTGCCACCCCAGCTGTATTGTTTAGTTGTGGAATGCCCCTCTTTTGTGTAGCCGAGTGGAGGGTGTTGACTGAAAGGCCATTGGTAGGGAGTAAACGACCGACAGGAAGTTGACAACGTGATGTCAGAGCGTGAACCGATGGTTGAAGTGTATCAGCCCACCCTCCTCTGACCCCCCCACCTCCCCCAAGCAGCTCATTCCCCTCCTAACTGGATCTACACCGTCCACATGGTGATCTGGATCATCATCAGAAGGTTCTAGATTGTTCTTGGTATCTTTATGCACCAAACCATGAATTTAATAAAATATTTGTAACTGATTTTTGAAACCATAAATGGGTTTTAATGTTAAAATGTTTTCCTGGCCTCATTCTGGATCAGAGTCGGAAGACATTGTTCATGATGGTTCATATCGGACCCCTTTATGACTGATTTTTGTAGAGTGAATTTAATTTTTTTTTTTTCTTTTGACAAATCCTCCAAAACCTGCATCCAAATGGAAAAAATCCAGATTATGTTTGTATCCAGACAGGCATCTGGATCGCTCTCAAACTGTAACGGTGTCTTAAGTTAGACCGACCATCCAGATCCATCCAGTAGTTTCTCCGTAATCCTGCTAACAAACAAGCGGCGTCAAAAACACAAGGCAGAGGTAAAACTGTTGCTGTGACTCTGCCCCCCCCCCAACATCGTGGGTTTGGTATTCCTGATGTTACAGGCAGTGAGGCCCGTCTCGGCATTCATCACGCCATCACCAGCCCACATCTCCTCTTGTGTTCCTGTTCTGCGTGTCAGCCAGCGTATCTTCCACAGGACTGGGGACATATGGAAGTGGTTGGTTTTTGTCTTCGTCAGCAGTCGACGTAGCCTCCCAAACGCGGGTCCTGAAAAGGTTCTTCCAAACAGAGCTGCGTGGGATGTTCGTGCAGCTTCAGACGGCTTCCAGGACACTAAAGGCACATTTGGAGTTTACTGGAAGGAAGAACATCCATAATTAAAACTTCATGACAAAGCAGATGACTGCGTCTCATTCTGCTGTCCTCGGTCCAGAAAGATTCCTCCTCCTCTGGGCGGAGTCTGTGACGAGCATCAGCCTATCGCTGAGCAGTGCTGCCGCTGGCTGTTAACCATCGTGATGTAGTGACCCATTTCAGTGTAGTCCTTTCAGGTCTGGTGGACACAGCTGTTCCAGCGCTCCAGATGTTTGGGCCTTCATTTCCATATAAAACATTTAAAGCGAGAGGATAACTCGCTGAGCGAAAGATGCCGAAAGACATTCTGCTTAACTGAGGATGCTGGAAATCAGAGCACTTACTTTATATTTACCGTAATTGCTGAACTATTATGCGCACCTGTGAAAAAGCCGCACCCACTGAATTAAAAAAAATATATATTTTGTACTAAAATAAGCCGCACATATTCGTAAGCCGCAAGTGCATTGAGACAAATGATATTTAACGGAACACGGCTCGTAACGATATCCGCAGCAGGTCTCCAAGGTGAACAGCCTCTGGCATGTTAGAATAAGGGAAGTCGGCAAATCAGATCCGTAACTTCGGGATAAGGATTGGCTCTAAGGGCTGGGTCGGTCGGGCTGGGGTGCGAAGCGGGGCTGGGCTCGAGCCGCGGCTGGGGGAGCAGTTGCCCCGTCGCCCTCCCCTCTCCGCCCGTCGGAGGCTGCGTGGCGCGCGCGCCCGCCTGGCCGGGTGTCCCCGTCCCCCTTGCCCCCGTGCCCCTCATCCTCCGTCCGCGGGAGCGTGGTGCGGCAGGGGTGGGGACGCCCGGGAGGTCGAGGGGGTGGGTTCCTTCCCCGCTACGCGGCGCGTCCGACGCCGCGTAGCGGATGGCGGACAGGCGGCGGGGACCGGGTACGGCGGTCCGGCGGCGGCGACTCTGGACGAGCGCCGGGCCCTTCTCGCAGATCTCCCCAGCTACGCGCAAGCGGGGCTTTCCCTCCGGGCGGGCGGGCGTTAATTTTGTAACGAAAATAAATAGTCTTTAACGAAACACGGCTCGTAAAGAAAGTGGGAAAATATACGTAAATTTGCCGCGTCGTTGCATAAACCGCAAGGTTCAAAATATTGGAAAAAAGTAGCGGCTTGTACACCGAGAATTACGGTAACAATAATCATTTTGGTGGGTGGGGGCGCCAGGTCCAAATATTGCGGGGGGTCCCGGTCCTGGAACGTAACTCCGGCGATTAACCAGGTGAAAATCTGCGAAGTAGCGCCGCCGCATTTTAAATCTACTTTCCGTGTGTGTTTACCTTTATGACCCCTCCCTGCCCCGTCATCAGCCCACCTCCACCTGCCGAACATACCCCACACGCCGACAAACACTTTCGTATTGTAGGCGTCCAACATGTTTGGTCTCTTTGAGTGTCTGCGTGGGTTTCCTCCAAAAACATGCAGTTTAGGAGAATTGATTACTCCATATTGTCCGTGGTGTGTGATTGTGAATGGTTGTTTGTCTCTGTGTTCCCCGTCTCTCACCCATAGCCAGCTGGGATGAGCTCTAGTAACTCCCGTGACAGAAGAAAATGCTTATTTTATCAATGAAATAATGGGAAATACCGCAGAATCCCGCGATACATGAATACATACTGACTAAAGAGAGATGCTATACAAGCGATACTGAAAATACCAATGCTAATTCTAGCAATAAGGATGCCTTGTTTGACAGCTATAGGTCCAGGTTCTGCAGCGAAGACACGAAGAGGGACAAACAGAGGGAGAGAGAGCACAAGACTACGGGGAAGAGAGAGAAAGTAGTGACGTGAATATTATAATTCAGGTCAAGTTAGCGCGAACGGAATCCTGCACCAGACTAAATGTGTGATTTAAACTTGAGCTCTGGCTGCTGGTTGGCCTGCGGGGGCCTGCTCTGACCCCCCCTTCCCGACAGCAGAGGAAAGCACTCCGCCAGCCCTCTGTGGCGGGTAGGATTTATGTGCGGTATACATGTTTGTGTGCATCCATTGCCCCGTCAACATAACCAGTGTCTGTTCACGCGTGTGCCAGAACGAATGTCAAAGATGGCTGACCAGAGAATGACAGCGATGTCGTCAGAAAGAGAATAGAGCTATCGTTCTTTACACGTGTGGTTTTATTCTATGCTGCCATGGTTGTAGTCGTACATCTTTCTGTGGGTGGAGCGTTAATTTGTTTTTTTCTGTGAGTTGCTCTAGAGCGGCAACTCTCTTTACAAAGTAACATTGCACAACAATGGTGATCTCCAATCCAAAGCTCATTGAATGAAGAGAATGTCGCTCTTCCTCTGTGGATTTGTCCCTGGTATTTGACACATGATGTATTTTGACATTTGAGACATGAAGAATAACTTTTGATTAGCTGTTGCTACCTTTGCTTTTGTTTCTCGTCCAACCATCCAGGCCTGATGGAGCTGGGGACTCGACACCTGCTGTGCACGAGGGAGCTCGATCCACACCCGGTTCCCAGTCAACAACCGTAAAGGGTGGGAACCTTAATTACCCTTAGGTCCCTTTTTCCCCATTCCTCCCCCTAAATCGCCCCTGTAGTGATAACAACTTCTCCTGTTTTTGGCCTGCATCATGATTGGCAAGCTGAAACAGAACTTGCTGGTGGCCTGTCTGGTCATCAGCTCCGTCACAGTCTTCTACCTTGGCCGCCACGCCATGGACTGCCACCATCGCATCGAGGAACGTCAGCCGGGGGGGATCCTGCCTCTCTCAGCACTGGGAGGCAGCATGCGGACGACCCTACGGACAGGGCAGAACCTCAGCACGCCTTTTGTTTATAATAAAGACATGCCACTCATTTTCATTGGCGGAGTGCCCCGCAGCGGAACCACGCTTATGCGAGCCATGCTGGACGCTCACCCCGAAGTGCGTTGTGGTGAGGAAACCCGCGTTATCCCACGTATCCTGGCCATGAAGCAGATGTGGAGCCGCTCGGGTCGGGAGAAGATGCGCCTTGATGAGGCCGGGGTAACGGATGAAGTACTGGATGCTGCCATGCAGGCGTTCCTGTTGGAAATTATTGTCAAACATGGAGAGCCTGCCAACTTTCTCTGCAACAAGGACCCTTTTGCACTGAAATCGCTGGCCTACTTGGCCAAGATTTTCCCCCACGCTAAGTTTGTTCTGATGATTCGTGATGGCCGGGCTTCAGTCCACTCCATGATCTCTCGGAAGGTCACCATAGCTGGCTTTGACCTGGGCAGCTACCGAGACTGCCTGACCAAGTGGAATCGGGCCATAGAGACCATGTACACTCAGTGCCTAGAGGCAGCGGACAAATGTCTACCGGTGCACTATGAACAGTTGGTCCTTCATCCTGAGAAATGGATGAAGACTTTGCTGAAATTCCTTGACATTCCTTGGAACGATGCTGTCCTCCATCATGAGGAGCTCATAGGGAAAGCTGGCGGAGTGTCCCTTTCAAAGTAAGTAATGCTAGCCCCTCTATGTTCCAGTTTCTTTCACTTTTTTCTGTTCTTGTGCACTCATTTGAAATGTTTAAATGATAGCAGGGTTGTGAAATGACATCAGCAGTCCTGGAATCTGTGTGCCTAGTTTTACAAGTTTAATGATCTCATTATTAGGCTCCCGAACACTAAGCTTGTTGAGGACCCTATTGTTCCACAGTGAATCACCGTTTGGCCCAAAACCTGTGAAACTTTGCACAAAATTCAACCTAAGTGTATATTTACCTGAGAAATGTGTGCTGCAAAGTGGCTATCCCCTGAAACACAGCCCAGGCCTCCTGTTGAATGTACAGTTGTGGGATTTGGTACAGGAACGTAACTGATTGTTTATAGAAAGCTTGGACCTAACCCAAACAAGAAGTCTGTCAATTTGTACTCGCTCTCTTTTTCCGTGATTTCTGTGTGTTTTAATTTAACAAACCCATCTTAGGGACTTTGGTCAATTAATTTGAGATTTGATCAGTAAAATCAACACATTAGTGATGAAAAGTTGTCAAAGTCTTCCTGATAACTCGAAAGCTGTGCCCATGGCGTTTTGACTTTCCTATATTTGCCATTCAAGAGGATGTTGTTTTAACTCCACTATCAATGACCCAAACTTCACAAGTTGAACTCAGTGTAGAGGAGCTCTCCCGGGAGTAGCTCTGACTATGTCCTGAGCAATCCCGGGTGTAGCTCTGACTATGTCCTGAGCTCTCGCGGGTGTAGCTCTGACTATGTCCTGAGCTCTCCCAGGTGTAGCTCTGACTATGTCCTGGACCTTGTGATTGACTCTTTTAGCAGTTCTGTCAGACCGAGAACCTTAAAGCAGTTTCAAACTAGGGGTCGGAACATTCCATTACATCCATTACCAGAGAGGACACTGAACCAGCATTCCTCATTGTGTCATGCTTTGACACGTCTCCGGTTCTTTTTTCTCTGAGGTTCGTTGACATTTCGGACACTTAACCCCTTTGGAATGCAGAGTCAGGAAGCAGCCGCTATCTCTGTTATAACAAGTGTAACTCTGCTCATGATCAGCGTCAACAGTTATTTCTGCGGAGACGCTGTGTCTACGCAGTGGCTATTGGCCCTGCCCGAATCAGGGTTGCTCCAGTGATTTCAGCAGTTGGCCTCTGGAAGTTTTTTAAGAAACGCTGAAAGGGTTTGGTCGGTGATTGGGTGATGAAATGGTCGGCAGATGAATCGATAATGGAAACCGGAATTCCACTCGGTTGAGCATGTTTCAGCCCAGGCCCGACCATCATAGTGTGTTTAGCTGGCCTGACCGGGTTAGGCTGACCCCTCCACAGAGGCCGTTTAGTCGTTTCTGTGTGGAAGTGCTTCTGAACCCGCACCAAACCACTTTCTTGACTTATTGTCTACCCCGGTTTGGAGTAAATAAATATCCTCTCTCATGTTCCTGAAGTCATGAACCGACTCATAGCGCCAGCGTCTGGAAGAGAACCAGCATCCACATGGAGTCGTTTGACTATCTGGACTATTAACATGTGTTTGCTGCGAGGTGCCAGCCCTGAGATTTAGTATCAACCTCTGACCTCTAAACCATTCCTGTGTCCTACATTTGTGCTTGTAGACGAGGTCACGGGAAATCGATGGGCCAAAGAGCTGACAGAGCTGCTCTGGCCAGCGCCACTGTAACCATAGTGACATGATGTAGTGAAAAACATGTTTGGCGCTAACGATTTCACCCCATTATCATTTTTACAGCACAATTCCCTAAATATTTAGTTGATCCGTCCTGAGAAAGACTGGCCCATTGATCTTGACGGTTTAATCAATAGTCATCCGTACTAGTGAGTCTGTCGAGTGCACTGTTGAGTAATGCGTTTCTTTCCTGGAACCGTGTTAGCTCTGTGATCATGCTTGAGATCCTCTCAGCATCTTAAAGCCATAAAGCATTTGTACATTAATCTGAAAGCCTTTTTCATTCAGCCTCATTAAAGATTTCCACAGAACTGACTTGGTGCTTCGAGTTCTTAACGCAGACTTTCAGTCACTATGAAGAAACACTGGGAGCAAAAGATCCTCGGCTTCCTTGTCCAGACAGAGGGACAGCAAGAGGCTGTTTTCCCTCCCGCTGATTCCCATGGTAACGTGAAATGACACCATGCCTCAGCTCGTCATTCACATCCAATCCAATCTAATCTCCGGGTTGCTGGATTTGCTGGAGCATCTCAGCTGTCTATGGGCGAGAGGCAGGGTACACCCCGGACGACCCGCCAGGTCCCACCTCACACCCACGGAAACTTTCATTCGCCTAAGTTGCCTGTTTATGGTGGTGGGAGGAAGCTGGAGAACCCGGAGAGAACCCACGTAGACACGGGGAGAACCCGGAGAGAACCCACGCAGACACGGGGAGAACATGCAACTCAAATACATTTTTCGCATATAAAATAACTGAAAACAAAGTCCCTCTCAGAAATCAACTAACAGGTAAAGGTGTATTGGGGGCGGCCCCACCACACCTGAGTTCAGGTACGGAGTGGGTCAATGCTTGAGTTAAGCAGGCTTGATGTGATTGTAGTCCAAGTGCTGTTGAGTCTCTGCTGTCCTCCAGCCATGTTACTGAAACTGGATCGCTGCGGTCCAGCGGTGAGGACTCTTGAGCTTTAGAGAGGGCCTCCGTGTTCTTGCCTTTGAAAACGCTGATCCGCCATCCGTACATTCGAGAAATGGGAAAGTCTTTTCAGGGTCACGTCCGTGTTATTCCAGAAAGCTGTGCTTCTCGTAGAAAATGTTTGCAGCGGGAAAGCCAGAGATGAAATCTCTTTGTAATCCAGATCGGCGGTCATTTAGAGCGCCCCTCCACAAATTGATTTGTATGCAATATTGATGAGTGCAGACTTTAACCAGAACCCTCTGGGCTGAGCTGATGGTAAACATCAAGCAGTCGGAGCTTGCAGGCCCAACCCAACTGTTTGTGAGATAAATGAGGATGCTGTCAGTGAAAACCGGGTGAAACTTTAGTCTTGTGGAGTATGAGATTCCGACTAAACAACTGGACTGAGTAATAACCCGAGTCACTCCGGCTGATGTCAAAAACAACATGCAGTGTGTGTGATGAAAGTTTGACTTTGCAACAGTTGGTACAGCTTTGAACACACCCTGCTGGGTTTGTGTGTGGTTGCTACCCAACGAAAGCGTGATAGGATGTCGGTTTATTCCACATCTGTAACACCTCGAGAGGAAGTAAGCGTGCACAAACAGTTCCGGGGTAGTCCAATAGTTCAACCAATGTAGCAACAGGAAAGCCTTTATCGAAAGAAGTAGCGCATTAGACCGCTGGGGAGACGCTCACTGTGTCAGAACTTAACGTTGCGTTATCCCGACGTACACTGAACCCAAACAGGTGGTGTCATGAAGCTTTGGCTAGTTCAGTTTGAACAAACCAAAGAGGGGAACTTCTTCTGGACTCGGCGGCTCATCTCAGGCTGAGCCCAACCACGCCAGGAAACACATTTTGTCTCCGCTCACCTCTGAAGAGCTCAGGACTTGAGGGGGGTGAGGGAATGCAGATCGACAGGGAAAACGAGTCTGATGTGATCCAAACGGCAAGGAACCTCAACGTCTTCAGGCTTTTCTAAGAAGTATGTGGCAGTATATGAACGGAGAGACCTGAAAAATGACAATGAAGTGACGAAAGGCCGAGGAGGACACGCCTTCAAGGAGGGAGATTTGTGAGGCATGGAGGTTTGGAGTCCAAGCAGAGCGTTTGCGTTTATCAGTGAGACGTAGATGTCTTGCTGGGGGTGTCACCAGCATGGCGCGGAAGACTCTACTCCTTGTGTTTATAATGGTGCAGTCTCCATTTTCTCCCTGAACTCATTCTACAGTGGTTGTTATTCAGGGTCTTCCATTAACAGCCATCATACCATTCCCCTGAATGCGCAGCTACCCTTTACCAACAAACATTTTGCACCACCTCCTCTCAAGTACTTTGCCCACAGTGCATTAAAGTCAACCCCCATAACGCCTGGTAGAAAATTCCTCTTGCCCTCTTTCACCCCATGCTCTCTCGCCCATCTTGCAGCTGTGGCTCTCTGTCTACACCAAGTCTCAATCAGCGGGCAACCAGGCCCCAGAGTGGGACCTCGTCTTTGCATTAACGTCAATTACTTGACCTTGAATTAGTGGAAGCCCTGCCCATCTGAGTGAGTCGTTCCATTACTTATCCCAGGGAAAACAGACATTACGCCCCTCCTCCTTGACTCTCCATCCTATTTGGGATCGTGATGTCTCTGTCATATTCTCTTATCAGCCGGTGGTGATACAGAACACCACCTTGGGTAAAGAGCGCCCTGCGATGAATAATTGACAAGCTGGAGGCCATTAAGAACGTCGGCCTGAAGGGAAGTGGTCATGTGACGGACACATCGCGTTTAAAGAAGGGTGTGTACAGCTCGATTGTTCAGCGGTGTGGGTTCAAATAATTTCAGATTGTTGACAGGAAACAAATAGATGGGATATTTACATCTGTTGATCATCTATTGAGCATTATTGATCTGTGTGACCTTTGGTCTGGTCCTACGCGGGTACCAGAGGAGTACCGGGTACCATCAGTCATTTTGACATGTTTTTGCATTAAAACTTGAGGAAGCAGTACAATGTTGTTAGGTTGACCAGTTCATGCACATTTATCCTGTAGAAACACAAAAGTACAAAATAGAAGAAGCATCCCAAAACGTCTAGACTAGACGCCCAATAGTTATTATGAGACTTCTTTCTGTATAGATAAATACCTTAGGGAATCGAATTTGGACTGCAATTATTGGTCTATTACTCATGTGTTTTCTAAAAATAGATAAAATGACAATTTCCTGAAATCCAAGGCCACAACGCAACGATAAACCTGCAAACACAGATTATGAAGATACAAGTTGTTTTCAAAATTCGTGCAAATCTTGGTTTCTAGAATGTGGAAGTATAGCTTGTTGGTTTGTGGGCGAGATCCTTCATTGTGTTGCCTCTCTGATGGCGCTCAGCACTGCTCGCTGCTCGCCAACACTTTGCAGCCTCTCTGATGTCGACGGGGAGTCGCCTGAAGCGACTCCCGGGCCATTTGTTTCGGAGTGGACGCTCGGATTGTGGCCCAACGCTCAGAAAGCATCTCCTCCATCCTCCTGAGATGACACAACCAGCTCACTCTATTAATCATGCAGGAGAGTATACTCGCACAGCGTAAAGATTCAATTGCAAAGTAAATGGATTAGAGGGAAGTCGATTGCATTACTGAGGTAGTCTGACAGGAGACGGGGATGGGAAGATGGACTACAGACGAGTGCAGAGCGAGCCAACCTCGACCCACGAAGAGGAACCTCCACCCGTCTGCCGGATTGTTTTTGTGTTGCTCTGTTTTAACACAGATATCAGATATCTTTACCGCCGGCTCTCTCTGTGCCAGCGGCGCTTTTTATTTAAAGAGGCGGCAGCGTTAAGGCGTTCCACTGGCGCGTCAGATTTGCATTGATTGCCTTCTTGTTTGAGCTAGCTGCTAAGAGCTGCCATCGGCTTGGATCATAAACATGACAGGTCGTTAAACGAGTGGGAGGAGTTACACAAATCTTGGAGGGCAAATGAAACATTGGCTCGACAAGGACCCGTTGAATTTTGGTGCAGATCCAAGATGCCCCCCCCCCCCCCCAAACACACACACACGACTTGGTTTGATCACAGATGACATTTTTCTGCTTACCAGTGACCTCCGCTGATTGCGTGACCTCTGCTGATTGCGTGACCTCCGCTGATTGCGTGACCTCCGCCAGCTCTTCCTGCAGTCGACGTTGCACACACAGGAACTTCACAGTAATACTCGTTATGTGGTAAAGTCAAAGTTTCTGAAACTCTTCATGTAAAGTGGTTCAGTGCTTTGGATTGAATTCTGTTCTTCAGTTTGAATGTCCATGACCTGGGAGAGACGTCTTTAATGATGACCCGTGCCTCTGAAACATTGACTGATGGATGACTAGATGGAAAACGATCTTTTCATTGGGTTAAACTGTGATCCCTGTTGTGACGCCTTCACTAATCCCACCATGTCCATCTGCTTGCCACGTCTACTGTCTCCTAAGGACGGCCTGGCTGGACACGCCTCATCATTCACGTTGCTGCTGTATTTTTATGGGTGTCTTTTGTCCCCTCCTGATGCGTCACACACATTCAGTGTCCATATTGACCTGCGAGATTAAAACCTGGAATCTTTGCTGCGCTAAACTTGTGCGACGGCCCACACACACCTTCCCTCTCGGATCACACCTGGGTTTCCCTTGTGGTTGTCTCGACAGGGTGGAGCGGTCCACAGACCAGGTCATCAAGCCTGTCAATGTGGAGGCCTTGTCCAAGTGGGTGGGGAAGATCCCAGCTGACGTGGTGAGGGACATGGTGGCCGTTGCCCCGATGCTGTCCAGACTGGGCTACGACCCCCAAGCAAACCCGCCCAGCTACGGCCGTCCCGACGCCAAAGTGCTGGACAACACCAGACGGGTGAGTACCGACAAGGCGGAAAGACAGATATGAGACATTTAAAGATCTTCTCCAGCTCCGCAGCAGAACGGCGTGTTGCCCAGTCGCCAGCAAACGCAGCTCCCTGCATGAGGGTCTGAAGGCTGGTCTGGAATATCAGCACCGTTCTGTAACTGTATACTGTAACTTTATTTCTCTAACACCTTTTCAAAACAAATTAAGTTTTCCACATAATATAATAATTATAATGTCAAATCTAAATAGCAGAAAAACAAATCAAAGCAAAACATCATCTGAGTCCGAAGAGCCGCACGATAAAAATGAGATTGTAGGAAGGTGCGTTTGTCTGGCGGAGATCTCCTCTGGAGACTGACTGGAGGCTCCTCAGCTCGGGGGGGGGGGGTTAAAGTGCCTCCCCGTGCTTCGGCAGTGACGACCTTCCCGGACATCAAACCTTCTCCAACCTCGGGAAAAGCACTGAGGGCTGTTCGTTTTGCTCACCACAGAATCCGTGCCTCTTCACGTCTGTTTGATCTCTGTATGAAGTTGTTGATTGATTTGGATTGTGTGTGCGTCCCAAGAGGGAGGGGCTTCTATCGTTTCAGTTTCCCACTATGGAAAGGTTGAGAACATTCCAGCCTTGCTTGACGGGCCTGCCTTTAACCCAGTTACAGTGTTAGCCAATATATTTGTCTCAAATATTTGTGTGTGGGGGGGGGGGATGCAA
Source organism: Brachionichthys hirsutus (assembly GCF_040956055.1). Taxonomy (NCBI): domain Eukaryota; kingdom Metazoa; phylum Chordata; class Actinopteri; order Lophiiformes; family Brachionichthyidae; genus Brachionichthys; species Brachionichthys hirsutus. Next base: position 11,203,436 of record NC_090907.1, read on the forward strand.
GGACACGAGGAAAGAGTGAATTTGGCGCGACTGGTCTGCTATGACTCAAAGGGAAAACATTTGCGAGTGAGATGTGAGTCGTATCGGCTGGAAATGTGTGTGACCACGAACAGAGATGGAAACTGCGCTGACGGCGGCGCAGCGACCGCTGCAGTCAGGCATTCCTAGAACCACCAGAACACAGAGTGTGTGTGTTTGCTGTGATTGGGTTCGGGTCGGCTTCTGGCCGGCTGAACAGCTTAAACTGGTTTTACTTCCTGCCGGCGGGTGGAGGGGGCTGGCAGCATGCCGCTGATTAGCAGCAGCCTGGGGGATAGCCTGTTAGCTTAGTCATTAACGATGCATGCAACATGCTAGTAGCTAGCCTTATTGACTCGATGCTTAGGGGAGGGTTCCCACCTCAGACGGCGACGATGGAGAAGCCTTGTGAGCCAACCCCCCCGGCTCTGGAATCCATGTGCTCATGTGTTGGATGTATTAAAGCCACGTCTGCTGCCCCCCCCCTTCTTCCTGGCGGAGTGTGTACTCGCCTGACATGCTGCTGACGACGTGTGTTTGTGCATCGCCTCTGATGCGTGCTCCGTGTTTCGTTCCGAGGGGCCGTTTCCAGAGAGCTTTTGGCGAACTGTCCGACCACATTTGGAATGTTGGAATGTTTTCATTGATCCTGCTCCCTCAGTCTGAGCCCTTTCCCCGTGTCGTTAGTGATTTCTGGATTGGTGTCATTCTAGACGCTGTTATTTCCAGGTTGTAACATGAGATATTTACACAGAAAGGTTTGTTTTTTTTACTTTTAGTTGAGTAAATGCTTTATTCTGAACGGCGCCTGTAACACGGCAAATACAGCAGCCGACCAGAAAAGTGATTGATCACGATGGTCATCTTCCTCCTGCACACTGAGCCCAATAAAGTCGTCTTCTTCAGTGTCGCCTTCATTTAGCTGTTAACGTCCATCCAGGTCTTCAGGCTGCGTCTCCGACGTCTCTCCAGCAGGTCATTGATGAAGAACTCATTGGTTCCTTCCTCGGGAGCCTGATCCATCGTCTTTAAGCTGAAGGCTGCATCATGTGTACTACTAGTACTACTCCTACTACTACAACTACTACTACTGCAGACCTGTTTACTACTACTGCAGCAGATCTGTTTACTACGACAACTACTACTCCTGCTGCAGACCTGTTTACTACTATTACTACTACTACTACTGCTGCAGACCTGTTTACTACTACTACAACAACTACTACTGCAGCAGATCTGTTTACTACTACTACAACTACTCCTGCTGCAGACCTGTTTACTACTACTACAACAAATACTACTGCAGCAGATCTGTTTACTACTACTACTACTACTACTGCAGACCCGTTTACTACTACTACTACAACTACTACTACTGCAGCAGATCTGTTTACTACTACTACTACAACTACTACTACTGCAGACCTGTTTCCTACTACTCATGCAGACCCGTTTACCACTACTACTACTACTACTACTGCGTCTGTATGTTTTTATTTTACGGCGTAATCTCTTTGGCTCTTATTTCGATGGCTGGAATGACCGGTATCGATCTCCGTAAAGCAATAAATACTATGATTGTTTCATTTTGGTTTTCGGATCAACATGAACTCCGTCCCATCCTTGTTTTTTTCACACCTTTGAAGCAGCTTCCCACTCAATCTAAAACGTCTCTCATCCTGATGTTGCTTGTGGTTCAGAATATTTGGTCGACGTGTGACCATTTATTGATTACGGCTGAATGAAGTTCTGAATACCGTCTGCCATCGGCGTACTGGTTTCATTGGTCTGATGTGAAGAGGTTAAATGTATTGGCAGCATTTTAGCCCCCAAACAACCCATAGATTAGCCGCATCGTTGTAAAAGCCGAGCCGCAGGGTTCAAAACATCGGGGTGGGGGGGCTTAGTTCGGAAGATCCGTGAATCTGTTCCATTGAGCGGCGAGAGCGAACGCTGTGGCTCAGAATGCCAGTGGACAGACGATTTGAACTGCTGCACATCTGATCACATTGCGTCCTATCAGACGAGGTCATCGACCTGAGGTAACCCTCACGATAAAGCCCCATGTGGGACTGCTGTGCTGTTTTTATAAAGACCATCCGTATCTACCCGTTCTTTCATTTCCTGCCCAGGTGGCTGCACGGTATCCGCCACTCGGCGGAGAGATATTTAGTCTCAAGTCGACGGGAGTGATGAGGAAGATGACGTTGAGGTCACCCTCATCGCTTTGAGTGAAGGTCAGTCTTAAAGGTCGTCCTTGAGGCAGCGTCTGGCCGGTGGCCCAAGCAGTTCAGAGACGCGACGCACGTCTGTCTCTATTGATTGGAAGCTTCCAGGGCTTTGTGTAGGGAAGGTGGAGAGGATAGGGTTCAGTTCGGTCCAGTTTCTGCAGGTGAAGGTTGAGTTTCTGACCCTGAAGCGCTGCTCATTCAGTGGGTTTGTCCCCAGCAGGTCGGATCATCATATATTACGTCCACGTATAATCTGTGCCGTCGTTGAGCTGTGTTTGTTAGCGTGGGACGTTCACCAAAAGCTTTAGCCAAGCATACTGAGGTCCAATCCCAATCGCCTCTCTTGTTCCATCCCCTCCGTTTGGTTAGTTTGTTTTTGAGTAGGGTCGTGTGTCCCGTTTCCTTTAGGGACGGAGACGTTGTGGTCGTCGCTCCTTCCAGACGGATGCAGACTCAAAACGGGAGGGGTAGAGGAAAGATCCCAGAATGCAGCGTAGAATAAAGCTGGCCCCCGCTCTGGTAAAATAAGTGTAGTACACAATAGGCATATCTGATAATGTAGGTAAATAAATATATGATTGGATTGTTGTGATGTCTCAGGTTACATGTTTCTGATCGTCTCTTCTCGTGTAGTTCTGGACGGTAAACGGACTGAAAAACGAGGGTTCGGATTAAGCGGAGGGACTGGGAATGCTTCTGGATTATGCTGCGTAATCCATTGTGTTGGGTTCAGGTCTCAGGTTTGTCAGCGGCTAGCTCTGTCAGTTCTGGAGCTCTAGAACGACCGGGAGTCAGAGCACCGCTGACTCCCGGTCGCTGCTGTAAATGAGGCTCGTGTCTCGAAGCCGCGATCGATAGCTTTTAAGTGGCTTGAAATTGCGCCTATCCCTGGTGAGAAATGGATATTGGGATCAATAAGTTCTGAGTCTCTCCACGGCAAAAATAATCAGATCAGTTTGACAAGCGATGAGAAACGATGGTCTGCAGAGTTCCGTGTTTAGCTCGTTGCGTTGTGTCTAGCTGGAGCGCCTCCTTTGTCGTGATGATGTGCAGGCTAACCCTATCGTATTGATTCTGGACCAGCGTCGGCACCATCGTGACACGCGGCGACTCGAATTGATGAGGCCATTGGATGTATTAGCATCGAATAGAAATGACATGTTTGGCCTTTTACATGGAAAAGGTAAAATGAATGAGGTTTAATTACAATACAATGTAATTTAATGATATCATTTGAACTAGTTGGGCGGGCCGGGTTAAAAAGCCCAGCGGGCCACATATGGCCCGCGGGCCGTAGGTTGCCCATGCCTGGGCTAGCGTTGCTTTTGGCGGTGTTTCTCTCAGCTGACTTCGATCTCCTGCACCGAGGAGAACAAAGGTGCGTCGATCATGATGGAGGAAGTGGAGACACCAAGATCTGGGTCCTTCAGGTGTCAGTCCAGGTATCGGAAGTTTTATAATGCGTGCGTGTATCATGGAAGACACACAGATGAATGTCGGAGCGTGTGTGATGTGGCGCACGCTCCGTCCATCAGGCGTCACTTCAGTGGGTGTTTGCGTCCACCCGTGTTGGTTTGTCTCTCTCAGATGCCACTTTGGACACGTCTCTGTCCATGTGGTCTTAGGTCAGTCCAGAGAGTTAATGGCGCTTTCATTCTGCTGCAGCGCTGGCGGGACGTCCTGCCTGTAACAGCATGAACCCATGTTGACCCGACTGCTGGATGTGCTGGGGCAGCGGGGGGACCGGTGCATGTTGGAGCTCCGCCTCCGTGGCTGTGGACAGAGGCTGCCGTGTTCTCCTGTGAATTTGTCGGAGGTTGATGCAGAAAAAGTCAGAAGTGAAACAAGTTAGAGACTTGTTACGGTTCTGATGAGCTGCGTTTCCCAAAGCTGGACGCCCAAAGCCAGGTGACCTCTCGTTGCTCTCGTTGATACCGAGGTACACGTTACAGGTCGCGAGCAGGACGCCACGCCCAGGACAGCAGGAAGTTATCGACACAGAAACAGAGTCAGTTAAGATGAGGTTTCATCCTGGAGGCGGTCCTTCATCTCCTCCCTGACTGGCAGACTGCTTGGTGGTGTGTGTGTAACCTGGTGTGTGTGTAACCCGGTGTGTGTGTAACCTGCTGTGTGTGTAACCCGGTGTGTGTGTAACCTGGTATGTGTGTAACCTGGTGTGTCTGTAACCTGCTGTGTGTGTAACCGTGTGTGTGTAACCTGGTGTGTGTGTAACCCGGTGTGTTTGTAACCTGCTGTGTGTGTAACCGTGTGTGTGTAACCTGGTATGTGTGTAACCTGGTGTGTGTGTAACCTGGTGTGTGTGTAACCTGGTGTGTGTGTAACCTGCTGTGTGTGTAACCGTGTGTGTGTAACCTGCTGTGTGTGTAACCTGCTGTGTGTGTAACCGTGTGTGTGTAACCTGCTGTGTGTAACCTGGTGTGTGTGTAACCCGGTGTGTGTGTGTAACCTGGTGTGTATAACCTGCTGTGTGTAACCTGCTGTGTGTAACCTGGTGTGTGTGTAACCCGGTGTGTGTGTGTAACCTGGTGTGTGTAACCTGGTGTGTGTAACCCGGTGTGTGTGTGTAACCTGGTGTGTGTGTAACCGTGTGTGTGTAACCTGCTGTGTGTGTAACCGTGTGTGTGTGTAACCTGCTGTGTGTAACCTGGTGTGTGTGTAACCCGGTGTGTGTGTGTAACCTGGTGTGTGTAACCTGGTGTGTGTGTAACCGTGTGTGTGTAACCTGCTGTGTGTGTAACCGTGTGTGTGTAACCTGCTGTGTGTAACCCGGTGTGTGTGTGTAACCTGGTGTGTGTAACCTGGTGTGTGTGTAACCGTGTGTGTGTAACCTGCTGTGTGTGTAACCGTGTGTGTGTGTAACCTGCTGTGTGTAACCGTGTGTGTGTAACCTGCTGTGTGTAACCCGGTGTGTGTGTGTAACCTGGTGTGTGTAACCTGGTGTGTGTGTAACCGTGTGTGTGTAACCTGCTGTGTGTGTAACCGTGTGTGTGTGTAACCTGCTGTGTGTAACCTGGTGTGTGTGTAACCCGGTGTGTGTGTGTAACCTGCTGTGTGTAACCTGGTGTGTGTGTAACCCGGTGTGTGTGTGTAACCTGCTGTGTGTAACCTGGTGTGTGTGTAACCCGGTGTGTGTGTGTAACCTGCTGTGTGTAACCTGCTGTGTGTGTAACCGGATGCACACGCTGTCGTCCTCGTTTCCTTCGCATGCCTCCCTCCTGTATCTGAGTGGAAGCCTGGCCTGGAGGGAAGCTGAACAGTGGCACCCAGGAGGAAATGAGAAGCATGCGCTGACCTCCAGGTCTGTGGAGACAGGCAGGCAGGCAGGCAGGCCGCCAGGCCGCCCGCTGCCTGTTCCCCTGTCGTTTCTAGAACTTCCTGATGTCACGCGTCCCGTCCCTGGCGCCTCTGTTAGTTCAGTCGAACGCAGCAACACGCTGCTTGATTCTCACTGGAGGGTTAGCAAGGCGCTAGCGACGGCGGCGTGAAACGGAACCTGCTGCACCCGATTCAGCTGTTGTGATTTTGATTTTACATAAATACTGAGCGAGTCGCAGTCAGAGGACCTGGTGTCAGACGTAGAGCCAAGTCGTACGCCTTTTATTAGCATGCTACATTATGCTAAACCTGACGACGGGTAACGATCAGGAGAGGAGATCGAGTATGTTGCAGTCTGTATATTTATGTCACAAACAGGCGAATTGTTTTGTACAATCTGTGGAAAAGGCTTTTCCTTGATTGCAGTCAAGGCGGGTGACACCCCCGGAACGCCCCCCCCCCCCCGGAACGAAACGTCCGTCAGCTTCATTTGAAAGATTCAGCAGGTCCTATCTCTGCTGCTGACTCCATGTTGGTTGAGTTGGTGTCTGAGACCGACCGGGACAAAGTACGACGCGCTGTTTGTTGTTCCCGTTGCGAGTTCACCGACCCGCGCATGTGAGAACAGCAACCGTCATTGGCGTCCTGCCCTGGGGGGGGGGGCGTCACTGCAAGCAGCCGCGGTCCCATGACTATTGTCCCAACCCTTCCTCAGACGGGCATTAACCTGATTAGTATTCCTCGCCATTGCCTCTGTGCTATGATTGGCCGGCCTCCACATTCCTCTCTCTCCCAGGACGACCTTCATTCCGACGGTGCTCCCGTTTATTGGACATAAAACACATGTTAGTCATCATCCAGCAGGATCCTTCATGTATCCTCGGAGCCAACGCCAGCGGGAGCTTGTTTCCTGGATAGGGACACACACACACACACACACACACACAGGCTGGGCCTCTTGCTCTGGTCCCCTATCAGCTCCTTGATTCTCGTTCTGTCAGCTCCTTGGGGCTAGCCATGCTAACGCTCATGGTGCTACAAGCTAAATGCCGGTAAAGCTTCACTGCTGCTGGATTCCTTTGTGGAGCTCTGAACCTCTAAAAGCTGGTTCTTTGTTTTCCCAGGTCTTTAAAGGGGAATTTCAGCTCCCAGATTTCCTAAGAGAGCAGTCACAGGTACAGTAACATTCCTGCCTGGCTTCCTGTCAGATCAGAAGATGCGCTCTCACATTTCCATCTGCTCAGTTACTCATCTCTGCTGTTCTGGCCAGAGCTTTGTTGTTTTCTGATCCGCTTGTTTTTCGATCCGTCTTCACCTTTTTGATCTCAGTGGTTTCTTTGTTTCATGGTTCTTTGTGCCGCCTCTCGCTTTAGAACCTGTGAATCAGAAAGCTCTCCTCCCACCTGCTGGCCGGTGGATGCATCCGCGTCTAGTTTCAGAACGCCGCTTTCCTTTTGACACACATTTCCATTGATTCAGAGGGAAAGGAAGTCAGTCAACCCCCCCCCCCCTCCAGTGAAGCAGCTGGGGGGGTTATTTCCTCGCTGGTTCTTCCGTTTCCTGTCTGACCAGATTCTGTAACTGTTGCCTCTGTTTCTGTTCCTTCATTCAGATCCAGAAGTCTGCAGAGAAATCCAACCCCAGTTAGGACCAGTACCAGTTGGACCCCCCCCGCCGGCCACTAACCACTCGTCTCCGGGCCTTTCGGACTGTACAGAACCCGTCTTACCTGCAGAATGTCTGCTGATCGTTAGTTTCATCACGCTTATGGATCTAGAAACGATTGTTGCCTATTAGGAAGTGATTCCGTCAGAACCCATGAACTCAAATCGCAAGTATTTATGAATGGAAAAAATTTGCTTTTGGAAGATGCAATACCTATTTTAATGTTCTTATTATTTTCATGCCTTTGTATTGTGCAACGTCATGAATGGGTGCCGATCGATAAACAAGGCTTTTGTACAACTGTTGTCGTTTGTGTTTGTGATGCAGGTTCATGTATAAACCAGTGATGATGATGATGATGATGATGAGGCCAAAGTGTGGTGTCACCGTCTGAAATCGGGCACTCGAACACACCAGCCAATCATTGCACCCCCAAATTACTATACAATTTTTTTTTTTTAACTCATTTAATTTATAGTTTGATCTCCAACAATACTTTTGTCTCTGGCGAGGAGGTTTTCGGCCGTTTTTTTTCTTTGGATCAACTCCGGAGAGAGTTTGGTATTGATTCGAGTTTTCTTTTTTTCCTGCTATGAAACATTTAGGACGCGGATAAATTTGGATCGGGCAACGACCGCAGCCGGATACTGAACAAACCGCTTTATTGACACGTCACATTCAAGGCAAACGATGCGTCCTCACTAATACATACTCAGCAATGCAATCATTGGCGTTCTGAACCAATAGAAATGTGAAATCAGTGCACAACATTGAGAAAACACTTAACAGTCAACATCGTCTGCACACATTCTGCATCTCCGCCCGGGATGCACCGCCTCGCTGCAGAACCGACATAAAAATAGATCCCAAAATAACGTCTATGCTCTGACTGCCTTCATAGAAATATTGGGCTTTCTGTTTATTTATAGAAGTATAGATTTTGATGGAGTTTCTCAAATGACCAAAATGATGCACTAAAGAATCCAAGATCACCATTAAAAAAAACAACAACCACCATGTCACACGTTGTAAACAGTCAGTCTTCGTGGTATCGTATGAAATTGCACGTCTTCATGCCACAGAGGGGGCTGTTCAAGGCTTTGGTACACAATGTCCTGATTGGAAGAGAAGCTAAGGGCCCTGGATTCCCCCCCCCGCTGACCCTCTGCCAGCGCCATGGCGGAAGGGGGCAGGGGCCGCGGCGAGGAAAGTCCACACCACCGCCCCTTCCTGGGATCAGACTAGCCAATCGGAGAGCCGGAGAACTACAGTACACTTGAGGATCGGGGAAGACTCGTGCCACTTGAATCACGGGTGCAGGTCCGAGCTGGATGACCGATCATATGCAGCTGGGCTGGATGCTTCAAGGAGGGAAGGATCAGACTGATGGGGGCGGGGGGGGGTTAGTATCAAAGATATAAACGTGAACGTCGTCTGTGCTGTTACTGTCGACCAACCGATTACTGACGAGAAGAAGAGCAGCTCCATTTTAAATCCTGCTTCCCTAACAGTCATGTTTGACTCCGGTTCCAAAGGAGAAACTCTTAAAGGCTGGAGATGTTCCTTATTTCCTGCCTGGACTGACGGGATTGCTGACGACTCCAGCACCAACAGCTTTGAGATCTTCCTCCTCTAAACCTGAACCAGGAAGGTTTCTACATCCTGGTCTGGAGTAAGCAGCCACAAAGTCCTCTTTCATCAGAAGAATGCCATCTAGTCCGGAACAGGAATCTGGGATCAGCTGTTTCTACAGGATGGAAGACATCAACAGTGTTTTCTTTGTGATGCCCGTTTCTAAAGAACCTCAAAAACAATCCTTTAATTCAACTTTAAAACTGTGTTCGTCTCTGCGTTTTGTGCTAAATGGGCTAAACGTAGCCAAACAGGGATGTTAGGGTGTTGTTATTATGCCTCCTCTGGGGGGGGGGGGGGGGGGGGGTTATCCCTCTGAACTCTACTCATAGTCATCTATTCAGGAGGACAGTTGTGCTCTTTTGTTTCTCAGCCTTGGAACCAGAGTGAAGCATGCACTGACCTCTGACCCTGCGCTCTGGAGACACGGCTGCGGTTCATGTTGGCCTCCTGGTGGCGACCCCCCCCCCCCCCCCCCCCACCCTCCATGTAGAAAACCCTCAGCAACATTCGGGTGAGGATGAAGAGCGAAGCGGGTACAAACACACATGCGTGCCGTAGAAAACACTCGTGAAGGCGGTCGGCACAGTCCGTTTGGTCACTAATGAAAACCTTCGTGGCTAAATCTTCTGCTGACGGTCGGAAGGATATCCTGCAGTCTCACCCCCCCCCGCGTCCTCCCCTGGCCGACCCCCCTGTGTGTGTGTGTGTGTGTGCTGGACTGGGGAGACTCGATGCATTCACAGTGTGATCAAACTCACAAGCATGCAGACAAATCCACATGTCTGAACAGACGCCATGGCATTCCGTGTGAAGTACATGTAAACAGGTTGAGGCTGCGCTCCAGAGCCAGGAGGTCCCAGCCCAGCCCCATCGGGGCAGGGGACCCCCCCCCCCCCCGGCTCGGCTCCGCATCAGTGGAGGCCAGGAAACACTGCCTCTCTGAGGGATGGAAGGATGAGAGGGTCAGGAACCCCCCCCCCCCCGGCCCCTCCCTCCTCCTTTAAAGTCACTTGTTGTCCATCAGAGACTGGACCCGGTGCACCAGCTCACGAGCGATCTGCAGGATGTGCTGGACGTCGTGACGCTCAGCCATCTCTGAGGGGCACACACACAAAGCGGTTCGTACGTTAAACACACACACACACACACACACTCTGTCAGCGTGAAGGTCTCTCACCGTTGAAGAACTTGATGATGTCAGTGAAGTCCATGTTGTTGTCCATGATGATCTCACGGTAGACTGTGACCAGAGCCAGAGCCAGGAAGAGGACAAAGTGGCGGGAGGCGATCCTCGGAGCCACCCAGATCACCTCCCACACCGCGAACACATCCCCGTACAGGAGCTCTGCACGTGCACGTGCACGCACACACGCGCACACACACACACACACACACACACACACACACACACACCTGATCAGACCCGATCACACTCTCCTGCTTCCCTGCAAACACACTCATGGTAAATGATTCTCAATTGGAGCATCCTTTAAGTGGAGACAAGCCTATCAACACAATGTCGTCATAAGGGACTGGTTGCGCTGCACCAAAGGCTACACCGCCATCTACTGCTCAGTACGGGTACTGCAGGCATTTTCCCATGCGTACTGGATGGATCACCATCTGAACAGGGCCCAAGTTAAGAGCTGTGAACTTGCTTTCGTGTTGTTGTTGTTGTGTTGTGGTTGTGTCACTCACCCCTCTTGAAGTCCAGCAGGAACCAGCGGTAACAGAAGTAGAAGTGAGTGTAATCTCCGTTCTGCTGCATCAGTTCAAACAGCTCAGAGTCCAGGATCTGACGTCAGGAGAGAATGGAAGGATGTCGTTAACACACACGCACACACACACAGACACACACACAAAGTAGGAGTAATCACCTGGATCAGTGACCTCATGTTGGCAAAGTGTGTGTCCATGGCGCCACCATTAGGGAAGTTCTGACTCATTCTTTTCATGAGCTGAGCGAAGCAGCTGTATGCTGTAGACTCTGACACACACACACAGATCATAAGTGTTTTCATTATATTAAGGAGACACGTTAGCTTAGCTCTGGGGCTAACTGCCGCTGGTTCTTCTCACCATCGTCCAGGATGACCATGAGTGGAGCCAGCAGGTCACACATGCCCTGAACGTAGCCGATCTCTAAATGCTCCCACACGTAGCTGCAGGAAGACACAAGAGCAGGCAGCGTGACGCAGCAGCAGGTGAAACGCAGCCGGGCGGCGCTCAGGCTGCTCATACCTGCACATGATGTTGCGTAGCTTCTCCAGGTTGGCTGCGGTGAAGTAGGAATAGTTGCGGTCGCAGCGCTGCACGTCTTTGTCTATCCTGTGGAGGTTGAGGGCGACTGTGTCCAGCAGCTCGATCTGCACACAGGAACCATTTCAGTGTAAATTCTGAGCAGGGGGTGTTTAACGTGAAGTCGTCCCCCCCCCGTCAGAGTTGTCTGTACGTACTGTATAGGAAGACAGGGAAGGTGATGCCCCCTCTGTTGTTGCCCCACTGGTCACCATCTTCTCCAGCTGACTGCACAGCCTGTCCTCAGAGAGAGAGTCCTGACGCCCCCCCAGACTCCTGCCCTCCTCCCCAACACTCCCCTCCTCCTCCATACTCTGACCGTCGTCTATGCTGGACAGGATTTGGGAGTGAGCGGAGGTCACCGAGTAGTTTCTGGAGGAGGGGAGACCTGAGTCAGGGGAGTCAAACTCCACCAGGGGGCGCTCCTCTGGGGGGAGAGCCGCAGGGGGGATCAGGGTGGTCATGGTGGGGGTGCTATCCTCTCCACTGGGGGTTTCCTGGCTCCCCTCGTCCGGCTCATCCACCGACATGAACACCTGAAGCAGGAGGAGGTCTCAGTCTTTTTCTTCATTTCATGTCTTTTTTAACTGAACCTATTTCTACACTTTATTGGGGGGGGGGGGGGGCAATCTGTCTGCCTGGATGACATCATTAGTTAAGTGATAATATTTTAGCTCGTGGATTCATGATTTAACTTTGTACGTTTTATACCAGTTAATAGAAATGCTAACAACGATACGCTGATGACGCTCAGCTTTACGTGTCTGTCTTGATTCTTTACGTTCTTATGTTATTATTTCTAGCATGAATATTCTATTTATTTATTTCATCTATGATGTTGACTATTTCTCATTCAGTGTTTTAAGGGTTCTGATTAATCTCAACACTTTAGTTCATCCTTTGCTTTTAAACTCCTATGTTTGCACGCAGATAGCACATAAAACGAGATGTTTTTACTAACTGAAATGTGACAGCTGATCTGGAGATTGTAGCATAAGCATCAGTCTTACTTAAAGGAGACATATTATGAAAAACTTCCCATGTTTCTACACTATTATGGTGAGTTTGGGTCCTTAACCCCAAAACAGCAAAATAAACCATCCAGTGAATCCTGCATAGTTTGCTTAGTTCTGTAATCACCTACTGAAACTCACCCCCTGTGATGTCACAGAGGGTGACCGTGCACAAGATGTGTGTGTACGCAGCTGTCCTGCAGCACCTGTTTGCTGTTTGACAAAAACCTTCAGAGATATTTCATAGAATTGTCTGGGAACTGCGATACCTTGTGGAAAAAGAGTATAATATGTGACCTTTAAAATATTTAGAAATGGGATTAAACATGACAGCGTTTTCTCTTTAGTCCTCCAGTAAGCAGTGCTGGTGAAGTAATAAACGGAGACGTTGACTCCATCAGTCTGAGCTTCAAGAAGGATGAGTAGACTAGACAGGTCAGACATTTACGGGATGCTCTTCAAACAACGGCGAGTTCCTTCACCTCGTTGCTGAGGGTGGAGTCTCTGTGAACCAGCCGCAGGACGTGGCTGTCGATGCTGCTGCCAGAGGACAGCTTGGCAAAGATGGCCGACTGCATCTCCTTCTCCCGCTGCTTGACAATCACCTCGCAGGCCTTCCACTCCCGCATTACCTGCTGGTAGCGCTCGCTGATCTTTGCATCAATCTTTACAAGAAAGACAAGCAGACACACATTAAGAGAAGACCCTGTGTGTGTGTGTGTGTGTGTGAGTGAGTGTGTGTACCTGGCTCATGTCCTTTTTGCCCATGCCAAACTTGTAGTGTCCCAGCAGGAACGGCCAGACCTCCTTCCTGATTTCCTGCTGCACTCCACCATAATAAACCAGCCTGAGCAGCTCCAGCTCTTTATAGTTCTACACACGCACACACACACACACACACACACAGTTTAGAATGAACATCATCCAGAGAAAAGGAAAGAAGAAGACAAACAAGGAGCAGCTTGGTGTGAGCGGTGACAAAGTGAGGAAGCGATCAATAACAGAGAGACTGACAGCTTGAGAGGAAGCTGTAGAGAGTAAATCAATATCAATGCTCGATGGAGTTGGTGAATAACCCCCGAAAATGAGACGTCCCCTCAGTGATTCTGGTGGAGGAAGGCTTTTGAAGCAGAGGAGGGAATAGGAGGAGCAGGCTAATGTAAGTCAGGAGTGTGAACACAACGTGAACCTGGAGGAACACAAAATAGTCACACAAAGCCAACTGTGAGTCTGTGTTCGACTTCCCCTACCGAAAGTCAGCATTCTGCCCTCTGGTGGAAAACTGGTGCACTACAGTGGCGTATTAAACTGAACCAATACGCAAGCGGTACTAAAATATAAGACCTGTCAAGAAGCTGCTTGGATGATGTGTTGACACTGTTCATGTAACGATGTCGGATGCATGGAGGTGCATTCAGTTCTCAGGGATGAGTGCTCAGTTCTTCTAAAGATGGAAGCGCGATTAGCAGCAACAGCTGTTAGGATAATAAAGAACCCTGAGGAAATTGAGGGTGGGGCTCCCTTCTGAAGGAGGGCATTTCCATTCCAGACTTCATTAAAAGTTTCAGCTCCCCTGAGCTACACTTAAGCTCGGAGGCAGAGTTCTGCTCTGAACCCACCTTGCAGTCCTTTTGGTACTTGCTCCAGACCTCTTTGCTGAGGCCGCCCGATGCCTCACAGGGTCTGTCTGGAGGAACGATGCTGTGGTTAACCAGAGCGGACAGGTGAGTCCTCACGGTGGACAGGTGTCTGCAGTAAGCCAGCCCTGATGGACAGGAGAGACAGCTGAAGAGCATCAGGGCTCGGATCCACCACATTAGTATCATGCCTTTAATGCCATCCGTTTCCTCATCCTTTGTGAGAGTCTCTACGACATGATATTTGCGTGTGCAGATGACGTGTGATGTACTCACATCCGTAGAAAGCCCGGGAGACAATCTGCCTCTTCATGTTCTGGCAGAGCATCTTCAGAGGAATCCTGATGGAGAGGAAGCAGCTGTTACCGCGACGCTCCCGTCCCATTCACAAAGACGTTCTAATGAGGACTCTGTTGGAGTCTGGAAATCGCTCCTTGGATTTTCACTGCACTATAATCAGGGAGAAATGCTGAAAACTTCCACTCCATCATGAGACCTCGTCGTCAGGACATACGTGTGGATGTCCGCTGGGTCATGCATGCAGGTGCAGCCGGCCGGGAAGTCGAAAGACACGTTGCTTCTAGCTGTGGAACAGGACTGGCACGGCAGCTCGTGAGAGGATCCTTCGGACTGTTGCCATGACGATGGGCTGCCGCCAAAACCCTGCATCTCCATCATTTCCCCGTGGTCTAAGCCAGAAACAGTGAAAGCAAGAAGATGGAGGCCTCAGCGCTGCAAGGCTGCAGTCGTCACGTCAGTTAATCTTCCTCACACTCTACGCCTTACATATTATGACTCAGGTCCCTCAGCTCAACCTTAAATACATCTTCCATGTATTTCTCATTGGTATTCATGACATCAAGAGATGAGGATGAGGATGGATGATGGTTTTGTTACATCTGAGAGCAGGAAAAACAAGCACAGAGGGGAAAGCAAAGGTGGAGAGGTGACGGATCAGGAAGCAGGATCGGTGCCGGAGGAGAGGATGCAGGGAGGCCATGCTGGTCAAGTCGTTTCAGAGGGGAGGCCGAGCATAGATACACTCCAGAAAAAACAGGAGAGGAGGAAGAGGAGGGCAAGGAGAGAGGCGAAGCGTTGACAGAGGAAGAGAAAGTATAAGGACAAAGCTGACGCCCAAGCCATGCAGGATGCACAAAACCAGAACGAGACAAGAGACATCAAAGGAATCACCTCAGGAACTAAAAAGGACTCCAGTCAAAAGCCACACAGGGGGGGGGGGGAGAAATCATAAGAACTCCAACATTAAATAAATGCTCTTCACCTTAATTCTTCAGGTTGGAGCTGATGACCTGTCATAAATATGAAGCTGTGCTTTCGTTGTTGAATAGCCCCCCCCCCCCCCCCCCCCCCAAAATACCAAATAATACCAAGAACAAAAGAAGCAAACACAAAAAGGTTGGCGTGAGGCCCCCATTTGGCCCCCGCTTTACGCTAGCCTTAATGGATCAGCAATCCGACCCTGCTCACAGGAGGACTCCACGTCTCTACTACTGCGGAACCCCACAGGACCGTAATGAGAGGTGGGGGCGGGAGGGGGCGGGGACAGGATGAGAGGGCGGGGACAGGGTTGGTGAAGAATTACAGTGAACAGCATTGCAGCAAACGACTGCACAAACATAAGAGAAACCGAGGAAGTCAGCAGACAGAGAATATTCCAACACAGAGACGCAGAAACACAGTCGCGTTTTAAAAAAACAACAAAGGCTGCATCTCGCATGCAAGAACTGTCAAGCATGTCGCAAGAGTGAAATGAAAGGACAAAGGAAAAGAAAGACAATCGTCAAATGAAAGGAGCGCAAAAAAACAAAGCACATTAGCAAAGCTCGACTCGGCCATGACGAACCCAACAGAGTCAGCACTGCAAATCCCAGAATGCAAAGGGGCCAGGCAGGACTGGACCCAGGTGAGAAAGACCGATAAACTACCATAAAACCAGTGCTCATCTGACAGGAGAGTGCTAGCGGCGGGAGGAAGAGGAGCAATGGGGGGAGGGAAGACAGCTCCAGAGGGACATGAAAGAACTCCTCTCTTCATTAACCTCCATCCAAGGAGCGACATGCTAACGGCGACTACGCTGCTGACCCTTTAGCACGACACTGACAGATCCAACAGGACGTGGACGGCTGCAGAGGAGCGGCACCAGTTTGATACGTTTACAAAAATGTGCAACACATAGAGATAACAAACCGGAGGATGTCTCAGCCCACTAAGGAAGAAGCATGGCAGGCAAAGAGCAGCCCTCCTACAGATGCTGGATTCTCCTTCAGTCATCCGATACGGAGCAACAACATGCTAGTATTAGCGTCCCGCGGAGGAAGACGTAGGAGAGCGTTTGAGAATAAAGATGAAACATTGTGAGAATGGAGCCGTAGTACACGAACAAAGGCCTCATTATAGTACATGAAGGAAGGCCTCATTGTAGTACACGAAGGAAGGCCTCATTGTAGTACACAAAGTAAGACATCATTATAGTACACGAAGTAAAGCCTCATTATGGTACACGAACGAATGCCTCATTATAGTACACGAACGAAGGCCTCATTATAGTACACAAAGTAAGACATCATTATAGTACATGCAGGAAGGCCTCATAGTACAAGCAGGAAGGCCTCATAGTACACGAAGTAAGGCCTCATTATAGTACACGTAGGAAGGCCTCATAGTACACAAAGTAAGACCTCATTATAGTACACGAAGTAAGGCCTTATTATAGTACACGAAGTAAGGCCTTATTATAGTACACAAAGTAAGTCCTCATTATAGTACACAAAGTAAGACCTCATTATAGTACACGAAGTAAGACCTCATTATAGTACACGAACGAATGCCTCATTATGGTACACGAACGAATGCCTCATTATAGTACATGAACGAAGGCTTCATTATAGTACACAAACAAAAGCCTCATTATGGTACACGAACGAATGCCTCATTATGGTACACGAATGAAGGCCTCATTATAGTACACGAATGAAGGCCTCATTATAGTACACGAATGAAGGCCTCATTATAGTACACGAATGAAGGCCCCATTATAGTACACGAAGTAAAACTGAAAGGTCATAATTTTAGGCTGCAGGACAATAATCAGAAAGAGAATGAACGTTGACTTTAGGTTTGACAAACCAGTCAATGTTGAATCTTTTGCACATCAACATGAAATAATTAAACTCATGAAAAGAAAATGGGTGTGGAATCACCTCCTCAGTGGAAGACCAGAAGGATGGGAGTGGCTGACCACAGGCGTATCCATGGTTACAGCCACACAATATCAGGACTTATTTATAGAAACATTCTCACTTTATAAGAATTTACTAGACTGTGTCAATGGTCTATACTACTAGACTGTAGTACTGGACTGGTGTATTGGGCTGTAGTACTGGAATTTAGTATCAGTATGTAGTCCTGGACTGCTGTACCGGTATGTAGTACTGGACTGGAGTACCGGTCTGTAGTACCGGACTGCAGTACCAGTCTCTAGTACCTTCGGTAGTACTGGACTGCAGTACTTCACGGTGACTTCATTGAGAGCTGGAGTTGCGTTAGCTAACGGTAGTTTCACGTCCAGCCTGGTTACATCGCCGTCTCTATGAAGTAGAACTCTCGTACTAATATCACACGTTTGATGTGGACTGGGCCCATAAGAGGATAAAGATGAGTCACGGCTGTTCTCGTCTCCCATTGGCTGTCACTATACCAGAGCTGATGGATACTTTTACATATATGAGTTATTTTATGTACTTTAGCATTTCTTAATCCTTCACAGAGAAACTCTGCTGTTTGGTTTGTGTTGATGAAACTGAACTTGTTGGGCTCAGGCAGCAGACACACAGGCAGACAAAGCTGGGGGGGGGCAGGGTCTGAGAACGCATGGGGGTGGGAGGCGGGACGGACGTCTGAAGCTGGGGTGAGGCCTCAGGGGTGGGTGGGTGTGTTAAGATGATAAAAACCTTTCATGACATTAGGGTCTGTGAGGTTCCGCGAGCAGATCATTGAGATCATAGCATGGAGCCTATCTTCCTCTTCCTCGTCGTCGTCCAGCGACGGCGCGCGGCTGCCCGTGGCGTGGTGGTAGTTTATAGTGACTGCTTGAACCAGTGGGGCGACAGAAAACACAGTTAGAGGAGCAGCACTGGAGGAGAACCGCAGGAGCCCCGACTTCATCAACACATCACAGGCGGGAGGCAGCAGGACATCCAACATCTGAGCTCCGTCCCAGCATGCACGGCGGCGTGAACGCTCGACTTACTGGCGTCATGGCGGCATCCAGGATACACCAGGCGGAACACGTAGTCGGCAGCCGTCTGCTCCTCGATGCTCCCGTCCTGCTCAATGAGCCGGGCAGCGCTGCTCCTCTTCCTCAGTTTAGGGAACACTTTCCCCTGCAGGTAAACGAACACGTGTGAACTGCTGGTCTCCATGGAGACGGCATCGCCCCACCGATGACCCCTAACCTCCCTGAACCACACCCAACCCTGTCACACCTTTCCTTTCTGAGACCAGAGGGGCGGCTCCAGCTGACCCCGCGGCAAAAGGCCCGTTTCCAGACAGGCGAGGAACGCCAGGAGGTGACCGCCGGGGGGGAAGTGAAGAGGGGGCCGCTGGATCCCATCCTGGCTGACCAGAACCAGTGTTCCCCCGCAGTCCGCTGGAGCGTGGCGAGAAGAGCGTTAGAACCGCAGCCTGAGAAGCCCGACCCGGTCGGAACCCTGAATCCAGAGTCGGAGCCCTGAATCCAGAGCCGGGACCCTGAATCCAGAGCCGGAACCCTGAATCCAGAGCCGGAGACCTGAATCCAGAGCCGGAACCCAGAATCCAGAGCCGGGACCCTGAATCCAGAGCCGGAACACTGAATCCAGAGCCGGAAACCTGAATACAGAGTCGGAGCCCTGAATACAGAGTCGGAGCCCTGAATCCAGAGTCGGGACCCTGAATCCAGAGCCGGGACCCTGAATCCAGAGCCGGGACCCTGAATCCAGAGCCGGAACCCTGAATCCAGAGCCGGAAACCTGAATACAGAGTCGGAGTCCTGAATCCAGAGCCGGAGCCCTGAATCCAGAGCCGGAACCCTGAATCCAGAGCCGGAACCCTGAATCCAGAGTCGGAGCCCTGAATCTAGAGTCGGAACCACGAATCCAGAGTCGGAGCCCTGAATCTAGAGTCGGGACCCTGAATCCAGAATCGGAACTCTGAATCTAGAGTCGGAGCTCTGAATCCAGAGTCGGAACCCTGAATCCAGAGTCGGAACCCTGAATCCAGAATCGGAACTCTGAATCTAGAGTCGGAGCTCTGAATCCAGAGTCGGAACCCTGAATCCAGAGTCGGGGCCCTGAATCCAGAGCTTTCATGTTGCACATTGAGGAGCCATGTGTGTCCTCAAATACAGACACAAAGTACATGTCATCATCCAGCCGGTCAGTGGTTCCACATCACGGCACACACTGACATGAGTGTGTGGGGGGGGGGGGGGGGGGGGTAAGTCGCCCTGGCCACTTACGCCGCTGGTGACAGTGGATACAGACGATCTGGCGCAGCGGGACGGTCAGGGCGTAGTCCCAGTAGATGCTGTCAAAGACATGAGAACTTCACCCAGCTGCATGTATGTGGTGTGTCATCATTGGTGTGTGTGTGTGTGTGTGTGTGTGTGTGTGGGGGGGGGGGGGGTCCGGATACCTCTTCTCCAGATCACAGTCTCCCAGGGTCCCATTGATGAGCTGGTTGGGGGTCCACTTCAGGGTGAGGTTGTCCCCAGCCTGGTGGAGGGACAGATAGCCCCGCAGCACCTCCATGTCCTTCTTCTACAGACGGGGAAGAGACGTTGGAGGCGTTTGATTGGCTTAATTCATGAGACACAAAAAACCCACGTTTAAATAATAAAGGAAACGCCACAGCGGAACCCCGGGTCTCGAACGACTCGGTTCTAGAACAAAATAATGGAGTTTAAAATGCCTCGGAAGTCAAACAGAGTTTCGGGGTTCAAACACTTCGGAGAACCGAAGACAGGCAAACGAAGGCGGAGCCTAAACGAGCAGGTTCTGGTTGAGTCGACCTGCCGGAGGTGGAAGACTGTGCTGATGTTTCTCTTTAGGTTCCAGTGCAAAGTTATTTGTGCAGCATGGTGGCGTAATGGGTCGCGTAGTCACCTCACAGCAAGAAGGTACTGGGTTTGAATCCCATCTGTGTGGAGTTTGAATGTTCTCCCCGTGTCTGTGTGGGTTCTCTCCGCGTTCTCCGGCTTCCTCCAAAGCCGTGCAGCTTCGGTGAATGGACCGCTCTAAATTGCACGTAGGTGTGAGAGGTTGTCTCTGTGGGACATTCGAGTCCAGCTTACAAAGAGCTGGACACGCTGTTAAATCTGAACGACCTGGTCTCTGTGATGCGTGTAAACTAAAACCACCCAGAGACGAGGTGCAGCTGCAGGTCGTTGATCAATACGTTCCCAATCAGAACACCCGGGAGAGCAGCAGGACCGCCGAGGTCCACGCACCAGGGCCCTGACCCGGCCTGGTCTGGATTATACTCCTGAACCGATCCGGACCACACCCACCTTTACAACCAGCCTCTCAACAGAGGACATCGTGCGTATTATTGATTATTACTGTAATAGTCAGTGGACGGTTGGATGCAGGCTGAGGACAACCCACATTGATCTGATAGATTAACAACCTCTGTCATTATCTACAAGAAATTCTGATGCTTGATTGATTGATTGATGGAAGTATTTCATGGATGGGGACTGGCTGGTCATCATTTAAAAAGCTGGAATCACACACCAGAGAAACACCGGATTAGACAACGTATTGGAAAATATATTGATTAAAACTTCTGAACTATTGAAAAACTGCCGTGAGAGCAGGCCTGAAACTCTCAGTGATTGGACGAGCCGGTTCTGATGGGCCCTCCTCAGTAGCTGCTGTGTACAGCACGGTGGACAAAGTGAATCTGCCGGTACCAGGCGGCGCTGCTTCCTACCGGTTGGACCAGGACGTTGTTTTTGCCGTACAGGAGGTGTGTTCTGGAGTTTTGGTGCAGGGACTCCACGTACTCCCTCGCTGACGCGGCGAACCTGTCCTCCGACATGCTGCCGCTGGACTGCCTCTTCCGGATCTGGGAGACAAGGGACTTGAATCAGCTAAGACACGCCCCTCCAATATAGTCTAGTCCAGAGA
The DNA here is from genome assembly GCF_040956055.1 of Brachionichthys hirsutus. NCBI lineage: Eukaryota > Metazoa > Chordata > Actinopteri > Lophiiformes > Brachionichthyidae > Brachionichthys > Brachionichthys hirsutus. Next base: position 11,224,459 of record NC_090907.1, read on the forward strand.
CTAGACTAGTCTAGAGACTCCGCTGCCACTCACCCCCAGCGCCGGTCGGCGGCCAGCCGAGGTTTCCTGGCACCGGTGGGCCCCGTGGATCCGGTGACGCTGAACCAGCTCATTGGCTGAGGGGTCCGTCCAGAAATGATCCGATGTCTTCAGTTTGCTGTATTCCAGAGCGCAGGGCCCCACTGGGAACGCAGAGTCATTCCAGTTCACAGAGAGTCTGAATAGAACCTCACAACCTCGCCTTGTTTACCCAAATCTTTCTTCTCAAGTCGCTGACCAGAAGCACAACGTTCACACGGTTATGTTTCTGTTCAAGTATGATCTTATAGATTCCGTATTTTCCAGATTATATTGCGCTACTTTTTTCCCCCACAACATTAAGAAGGACAAAGAAAGAGACACTGAGCTGATGTGTGATGACGTACTCCTGAGGTCGTTCAATTCCAACACTGAAGAAGATGACTTTATTGGTTTCAATGCGCAGGAGGAAGATAAAGCTAGCAATCAAGGACTTTTCTGGTAGGCTACTCTAGTTGCTGTGTTACAGGCCTTGTTCAGAAAAAAAGATTGATTTAATTAAAAGTTTACAAAAAATCTTTCTGTGTAAATATCTCATGTTACAATGTGGACGGCTGCAGTTTATAGACAGGTGCGGCTTATATATGTACAACATATTTGTTTCTTTTTAAATTTAGCAGGTAAGGATTATACTCAGGTGTTTACGGACGTTAGGAGAATGTATTGGAGGTATCGTGTTTCCTCGCCTTTATTTTGATTTTGGATATTTTAGCAGTTACAGAAGAGAGTACTATACTCTAATGTACTCACCCAGAAGCACTGCCAGGATGGGTCCAAACACTGAGTCATGCATAAGCGCTTCCCTCTCATAGTATTTACTGCAGCGACAAAGACATAGTGAATCACTATCTCATAAATAAAAGACAGTATCGTCTGCATACGCTTCATACCCTCGGATCACAGGATTGGTTAGTCCTGACAGAAATGCATGTTTAAATCACAACACCCTGTGCTTTAAACCCCGGTTGCTGCATTATTAAGGACATGTGAAGTGAGATAAAATGTGCAAAAGCGGTTGTATTGTCCGAACATCGTTATTTTCCTAAGGGAAAATAACGCACGCTGACTGGTGGTTGAGAAGGTCGTCCTATGATCGGGAGGTTGGCGGTTCGACTCAGGCACATGTGTACACTGTCGTTGTGTCCTTAGGCAAGACACTTCACCCATTCATTGCATGGGCGCCGCGGCGACCAGCAGCAGACCACAGTTAGAAAGTGTAACTGCTGTAAACCAAATTGCCCTCCGAGGGAATAAATCAATAAAAGGTATTTAGTATTTATGCACACGGTAGCAAAACGACACAGAATAAATCCGAAGGGCCGTTTGATGATTCAAGACAATGATCAAACAATCCACCTGGAGTTGTCCACGATGTACTGGACTATCTTGTCCAAAACTTTCTCAAAGAGGGCTGTCCGGATCCAGATGTGCTTGATGGCCTGGGCAGAGAGAGGCTGAGGGGGGCGGCTGGTGGTGGAGGAGCCTTGCCTCCTAAGAGGTTCATGGCCCACACTCTGGGTCCTCCTGGGGGGGTTAAACACACATCATGAGTGGCTACTACAGAGGAGATGTTTGTATCTGATCAGCAGAGGTTTGAGCCCGTCACGCTACAGATATGCATCACATGTTGAGTGTTCCGTTTTTTTGTCATTCCTAATCATAAATATCACTTTGATTTAATCTAATTTCCTGACAATCTAAATTGTCAGGAAATTAGATTAAATGGACATCAGTGATTTGTAGAGTACAGTTATGAGCATGGGAAGGTTAATGTGTTCTAATACACGTCCAAAAGGACCCCACAAAGTCCAGGATTACAAGGTGAAAGCATCCAGGTTCACCCATTGATCGACATTTTACCATCTTAATGACCTCATTAAAGGTTTCAGCCTAAAGATTTTTATTATGGTCTTACAAGGAGAAAAGAAAAGGAAGAATCGGCACATCATGACACCGACAACTGAAGGCTGTATTTTTTATAGTAACACCTTATGACCGTTAATAAATGTGATCGTTAGGAGGCAGCATTCATCAATAGAATGAGCTGTTAGCTCAACTCATTAAAACTCATTGTTATTCCTGACAGCCGAGCGCTGCTGGGTTTCTCATAAATCTGCAGCATGTCAGACTAATGATGGCGTCTCATGCTCGTAATCAGTGGCTCAAGCATTCATTAATATGGAGCGGCAGTCTGATCCAGACTGAGTCTGGCCCACACAAACAACTCACACACCTCCATCATCGGGCTAATGCTGAGAGGACCTGCTGCAGGAACGCCCACAGCCTCTGTGTGTGTCTGTGTGTGTGTGTGTCAAGACTGATCATTGGTAACAGCTCATGCAACAGAGTGAGGTTGGTTTAAAATACCGCCAATACTCCTGTGGGTGCGTATACAGTACTCTAGATCAGGGGTCCCCAACCACCGGGCCCCGGCCCGAGGCATTTGCTCGCGGGCCGCACAGGAAGAACGAATCTATAGATTCGTCATCACTGGGGCGCAGTAAACTCAGGTCGTCAGACCACAGCTTCACATTTACATTGTGAAGAAAAGGAATTATTTTCAATTGTTTCCAATGTGTGGAGTTTGTATGTTGTCGCTGTGTCCGTGTGGGCTCTCTCCATCCATCCATCCATCCGTCCATCCGTCGTCTAGTCGACAGCCACTCATCCACATTGCTGGCCTATGCCAGCTGACTACGGGCGACCCCTAACCCTGAGAAGATGGAGAAGATGCCGGCTCATCGTGAAAAAACATGCAATTTAGGTGAATCAGACACGCTAAATTGTGATGTGTGGCCCTGTAATGAGTTGGCGACTCGTCCAGGGTGTAACCCTGCCTCTCTCCTGTAGTCAGCTGGGACAGGCTCCAGCGTTACCCACAACCCATATTTCAGAGAAGCGGCTGAAGGCGAGACGATTCCGATCGCATCGCATTGGCGAGAGTTTTACGTCGTGAAGTATCGACAGAAGTGCGGCTATAGAAACGAGAGCAGCACGAGTCAAACGAGGAGCCGATGGAGCCGCAGGGCTTCTTCACCAGCCCCGCCTCCATGGGCCTGCTGTTACATGATTGGATGAGCTATCTGTCACCTTAATCATGGGCGGGGGGGGCAAAAATCTTTTTTGACTGACGTCTGTTCACCTAATCCAGTGTTTCCAACTGGTGTGCCGCGAGAGATTTTCCAATATCACAGATTTTTTTTTTATTTTTTATTTTTTATTTTTCTAATATCACATAATTGACCATTGTCGGGTGTCCATGCTGTAATAAAGTGTTTGTGCCGCCCGTAGATCGCTCTTCAGACTTTGATGTATATTAATGTGTCAGTCATTGTTATTGATTGAATGTTAAAAACATGCATATTATCATCTAATATATATGTGTGACGTATTGGAGTAATGAATCCTTTAAGATACTTCTGGTGCTGCAAATGATTTAATAGTTTGTTCTTTACCTCTGGAGTCAGGAAGGTAAAGGTGTGCGTGTGTGCGTGTGCGTGTGTGTGTGTGTGTGTGGCATGCAGCTGTTAATACCACTCACTCCACTGCTGTAACTCTTAATTGCACTGTTGATGTCTGCTAATATTTCTCTCTCTTTAGTCTCCTGGTTCCCATCATGCTCTCTGCCTTTTCGCCACCACTAGCACAAATCACATTGCCATGGAAACCAGGGGCACACGAGAGACGGAGCTGGGATGACAGGAAGTGAGTGTGCGCCCATGCATTATGGAGGAGGGCTGCGACTTGTGTAAACACGGATCCATACAGTAATGAGCTTTGACGCCATGTGCGGTTTGTCTGGGGAAATAAGGGCCGGCGAGATGCCACAAGGAAGGCTAATGTGAAGACGGAGCGCCGAGCGCCCGGAGAAGCCGACGGGATCAATTCACTCATTACACAGCCCTGCTGCCTGCTGACACAGCAGTTTATCAGGCTCTGTGTGTGTGTACACACACACACAAACACACACACACACACACACACGTAGAAACACATGCAGGATCAGGATTGCAGTTTTTAGCTTCTTAAATAAATGGAGCTAAAGAGTGCAGCGCTGACCACATATCTGCTGCAGACGACTTTTTAAACTTCAGATGCATCAGAGGGAATTTCTATTATAGTGGACCCCCCCTCCCCCCCGCCCAATAAAATAAAATAATAAAGTCCGCGATATTAAATTCATTGCTCGATGAGCGCTACGCTAGCAGTCTGATTATCCTCCATCACAAAGCAAAGATTCTGACCGCACCGTCAGGCAGGAAAAACGATTCCGCCGGTAGCATCAGCAGAGCGTCGTATGAAAGGAAGAGGAGGAAGAGGAGTGACCTGGTGAGTTCGGCCTGCTGCTGGAGCAGCTCCTGCACTGTGAGGCAGACCCGGCCGGCCGTGTCGTACACCTTCCCGACTTTGGTGAACAGCGCAGCGATCTTGTCGCTGCGGAGAAAGCCAGCAGCTCGTCTCTTCAGGAGGTGACCCAGACAGGCCTCGGTGGTGGCTGGAGAGAGAACAGGAGACGGGAGCGTTAATGAGGAGGCGCAAGACGAGGAACGGAAGGAAGGAGCAAGGGGGAGTTCATCAATCAAAGCCGAAAGCAACGCCGCCGCTATTCTGACCAACCACAGAGGAACGCCGGAGACCAGCTCGTCAAGCATGGCTATTCTGGCCCCCCCGTGGGCTCTGCAACGCAGGAAGCAGCATCCGAAGCCCTGAGAGATCAATGGTCTGAACGGATGAAGCGATCCTCACGGCCTTCTGGAGGAACGACGGCAGCTGATTAAAGCGGATGAAACGCGTTTCAGGACTCATTCTGCATGCAGTGAAACGCTTCTCCACATCTCCGTTAAAATACGTCTGCTTATTCCTCTATTCCTTAAAAACTGCCGCCAGTTCCTGCAATGAACTGGCGGCTTGACCAGGGTGTCCCCTGCCTCTCGCCCATTGACTGCTGGGATTGGCTCCAGCTTGGCCCGCGACCCAAAAACGGAATAAGCGGTTGGGACAATGAATGATATTCCTTTATGCTGAGCAGCAATAGCTCCACGGAGTAGAAGGAAACCAAGCAGGTAACGTTTCCATGTTTGGTAGTTCCTTTAAGGAATAACTAAAAGTTCATCGTCTCTATCTCGAGAGAGAGAACTTTGAACGTGGGAGAGGCGATGAGATTTTTCGTAAATGTGCTCCATGAGTTCTGTTCTAGAAAACAACCCAAGCTTTCCAAAACCAACAATCAATTTAACCCAGCAATATTCATCGATGCAATTGCATTGCATCTGATGCAGTGGCAGCTCACGAGCTGGTTGTCATGGTAACATAGCCTCTGGCCCGTGAGATTCCAGTGTGTACCGTGTGAGTTAGTTCAGTCCACATCTGTAAATCTGCCCAAGACTTCTCTCGTTTACACACGAAAGCCAAGCCAGAAATCCCAAATGAAAGATAACATGATATTAGACATCAGGAATACAGGAGGGCACCAGGAGTCTGGCTGTGCCCTCCCCCCGTAATCGCTGCATTAAGGCCCTCTTCCTCATTATGGTGCATGTAGCTTGTGGTATTAGCGGTTTTCATAATGTGCCGACTTATGGGTACACACAGGAATTAAATACGGGGTTTCTGGAAGTACTGCGTTCGTGCAAACGTGCCGCAGAGAATACGCTCATTAATTTCAGATAGAAATCCATCAGCGGTATCGGCTCGGAACATTTGCTGCCTCGAATCATCCTCAGTGAGGAAAATCCAGAGGATATTAAAAAGGAATGGGATCGCATGCAACGGAAAAATGGAAACGACGACAACTTCATGTGTGTATTAGTCTATCGGGTGTCTGTGGGGGGGGGGGGGACATCAATGAATGGTTTGTTCTGTAGAATCCAAACACGGAGCAGAGGATGGATCCGGATCAGTGTCCACTACCTGTGACCCGCCCCCGCTCTGTCAGTCGTTGTTTTTGTTTCGGCTGGCTGATCCATTGGCACCGACAGAGACGATAAACCCAGGCGGACCCGGAGCTGTCTGTCCCCGGTGAGATCATGAACGGAGCTAATGAAGGAGACGTTCATTAGCAGCCCGGCTCGTCTCTCCCCCCCCCCCCCCCCCCCGACACGCTCAGGGTTCTGCTCGTCTGCTGGCGGCGCCTCAGACTCGCCAGGCTGTCCCTGCACCGAGCACCGAGGCTACTGCACCTCAGGGAGCCTGGAGGACTCGCCATGAACTCGAGGCTGGTGCCATCGCAGCTCTTTAGTGCTCTATCATTTAAACCAGTGGTCCCCAACCACCGGGCCGCGAGGCATTTGTTACCGGGCCGCACTGAAAGAATAACTAATTTATAACATCTCCGTTGTATCGATTATTAGCGTCTAAAAGGTGTTTTATTTTGTAAAACAACCGGATTTTCTCCAACGTAACATTCGCCTGTGAATCTTCTTGGTCACGTGAAAAAAACAGCCGTAAACTAACAAAAATTAATAAAAGCAAACAAAAAACAAACGTCTTTGGAGAGCTTCTTTGCTAAGGGGAAAAGTTGAACTGAGGAGGAAGAAGAAAAGAAAACTTATTTTAACAGACAAACCAGGAGTCAGACTTAAAACTCGGGTTTATCTACAACAGCTGATTAGCTTCATTAACGAGCAATGAAGGGTTCTAAACCGCTTCGGCACAGAGAGACCAAGAACCCGGGATTAAAAAACAAGAATGTGGAATTTATGAAAGAAAACAACCTGAACATGATGGACAGAAGCAGTTATTGAGACCACAACTAATGCTGAGCAAATATTGTAATACTTGTTTAATAGTTATTGCAAGTGTATAATTTGCAAGTGTATAATATAAAGTTTATTGGTAAGATTATAGTCCTCTTTTTTTATTTAAATACCCCCCCCCCCCGGTCCGTGAAATAATTGCCCGGCATGAAACCGGTCTGTGGCAGGAAAAGGACCGCTGATTTAAATGCAGAACCAACATCCAGCACACAATGAAACTATCAGGCGTGCTCTGTGATAGGAGAGTGTCAGCGAGGACGAAGGGAAAGGTAACGTGTAGCGCCGTAGATTGCTGTTGTTGTGTCCGTGTACTGCACTCAAAGTAAAAGTACTGACGCATGTTTACTCGGGCTGTAGCAGCTGATTGGATGTTTCATAACTCAACGTCAACACCAACATAACCCATGTAACCTGGATTCACACTCAACTCGCAGATAACGGTCGTGAAAATATCACGTTGCCATAACAACACAATGTCAACCATCTGTGTAATGGCACTACTTCATCTACCACACTGTTTATAGATATGTTATTTTATGGTAGTACTTGTTGAAGAGATGCGTGTACTTTTTTAGCACAGTGCCTGATAAAAATGGACTCTTGACTATTTTCATTCAGCCTCCATTTGTCTGACTTCATGAGTCATTCTGTAGATCCTAGACAGAAATAGAACCGAGACACGGAGAGCAACGGGTGGACCAATGGCCTGAGAGCGCCGAGCCAGACGGCGGCGATGCAAGCAAAGAGGCGAAGGAGGAGAGAAGAATGGGAGACACCAGGAAGTCACCTCGAATGCATCGCCAGCGCATCGTGGGGGCCACACGGAGACAGACGACCGTTCACACACACACCACGGACAGCTTAGAGCAGGGGTCGGCAACCTAAGGCACGCGTGCCATCCATGACACGCAGGGAATGTTAATAAATACTGTACAGCAGAACCTCGGTTATCAAACGACTCGGTTTCCGACCACACGATTGGAGCCGAGGCAAACCGAAGACACAAGAATGAAGGCGGAGTCTACCCGAGTCAACCTGCCGTAGGAGAAAGACTGTGGTAATGTTTCGCTTCATGTGTGTGTTTTTTCGCTTTGTTTTCTTTCGCTCTTAGTCATGGATCCAAAGAATGGCAGCAGTAAAACTACTGGAAGAGAAAAGAGGAACGTAGCGAGAACAACTGTTGAACTAAATTAGGAAATAATCACCAAATATGAAAATGGCATCCGTGTCTGGGATCTCCCTGCAGGACGGGATGGCTCTTTAGCATGGGATGGGAGGATACTGGACGGAAAGCGGAGGGAGCAGAGACGATCAAGGGGTCAGTCGGGTTGGCATGGCGACTGATATGCTTTCGGTTGCCGTGGGAAATGAAGCACCGGGCTTCAGCTTTCTGCGCCGTGCTGGGGTGAAACCTCTGCAGGCCTCCAGCTCATGATGCAGGACGCAGGAAGGATCGGTGGGTTCAGGGCGGGGCTTGGTAAAATGTCACCTCTGACGGAGGCGAGTCAGAAAGGCAGCACAGAGAGGCTGTGGGACGGATTCCTCGCGGGCTGTATGCAGAGGGTGGGCGTTCACAGAGACCCGGATGCCCAGGATAGAAACACAACCCGAGTTTGGCGCCGGTCAGCGCATCCATCCGTCACGTCAGACCGAAGCTTTCAACTCGCTCTCTCTTAAAGACGTGACAAACGTTCACATTCGCTCTGCTTCATTTTCCTTTCATCACTTAGACTCGTTTTCACATCCATGCCTACGACACACATTTATCCCTGTTTAAATGGATATCCTGTTTCCACAGATCCTTGTCCTCTTATTATTGTTAAGACTCAAGAACATTTTGTCACAACATTACTCGTTTGCATTCATAATTGCAAATCTGTTCTGCTGGCTTCTCCAGCGTCTTTGTTTGTGTTCAAGGCGATTCCAGGAGCCGCAGCACAACTTCAGGTCATTCATCGGGACTCACAAAGCGCCCTCAGACTTGTGAAAATTCTCATCTAAAACATATTTCACTGAAATAATTCAGATGCAAATTTCATACTAAAACAGATTGGAGGGCCTGAAACGCTGCAGGAATACCAGGAAGAGCACGTCTGAAGATTTTGCACTCAATTCACGCAAGCCCAAAGTCAAGAGTTACAAGTCAAGCTAGACATGCTGTAAGTCAAGACTGACAAGACCCAAGTCTTAACCGTCTACTCCCAAGTCAAGCCACAATCTGTTCAGGACTGTCTAGTCTGGAGTCAGTCATTCATCCTCTTGAAGACTGTCATCGTCTCGTCTTCAGGTGCTTATCTGAAGTGAAAGGTCACGGGTTCTGCTGGAGCCTATCCCCAGCTCATCACTGGGCCACACGGAAACCGCGCACTCTCGGACAATCTCGGGGCGACCAATTCACCTCATTTGCGTGTTTTTAGTGGTGGAAGGAAGCCGGAGAACCCGAAGAGAACCCATCAGACATGAGAACAAACAAACTCCACACAGGAAAGCCCCAGGTGGGATCCGATCTGATCCGGGACCTCCTCGCTGTGAGGCAACAGCACTACACACTGCACCACTGTGCTGCCATGAAACGGAGTCCTTGCAGTTACCGTCTCTCATTCGGTAACAGTCGATGTGAAGGAGGCTTCCTCCGCTGCTTCCTCTAAGCTGTTGGATGTTCTCTGATTCCCATCCATCATCAACAGCTTCCAGCGGTGGCAGCAAGCGGCTCCTCCCCCTCGCCGCCTCCCGTCACATTACAGAGTCAACGCTTTCCCTGCCACAAGACGGATGTGCTCGTTACGGAGCGAAGCGGAGCACCAATCATCGCCGTTGTCAGAGGGAGTTGGGGTTCGTTCTGCACTGGAGGTTTCTGTTTCCGTTTCTGTTTGCACGCTTCTTCACCACAGGAGGTGCCAAACAAGCTGAAACACGTTACAACACGCGGCGATTGTTCCTCTGAAGACGTTGGACGTTTGTCTTCAGGTCTAAGAGCCGGGGGGGGAGAATGAGCAGTCACACACGCTGAAAGGGGGTGAATGCAGAGAATGTGGGAGGAATGGTTACTTCGAAGCCCCGCATCCACGCTGTGCAAGAAACAACTACTGGCTCAACGTTCAAATAGCCACAAGAAGAAGTTGCTATCGCAGTTAGAGATTGATGAGCCACAATGTGCCTCATCAATAACCCTCAGATTGTTGACAGTGGTGCCGGAGGACACTGAGACGGCATCTAGTCCAACCAAATCACTAGAACAAACATTTCCGAGACGTTTGGGGACAAGAAACTGTAATTCAGTTTTATTTGAACTTAATGGAAGTTCTTGGTCATCCAGGAGTTAATGTCCTTAAAGGTCCCATATTATATCCGTTCTCCACAAGTTAACGCAGTTCCCTGCACGTATATGAAATATCTGTGACAGACTTTGGTAAAAATAGCAAACAGATGCTGGAGGACAGAGTCCCTCAACAATAAAAAGGTAAAAACATTAAAACCATAATAGCAGAAATGTTTCTTTTAGCGGCAAAAACTGCCACAAACGTAGCAGAAACATAGCAAAAACGTCGGGGACGAGTTTGGAGATATTTGGATGGGGGGGGGGGGGGGGGGGCTGAGTGACATCGCAGGTTTGAAAATGTATTTCTTTACTCACTCAGCACCAGCCGTTTATTTACATCAAAATGCATCTGAAGAATTATGTCAAGATGTGCAGGTATATATAAATGTGTGTGTGTGTGTGTGAGAGAGAGAGACACACCGGGGGGGCATTAATCTCAGGGGGTGCACCGGGTTGGGGGGGCGGCTGTTCCCGCCTCAGACATCCTATCAGCAAACGGAAATAAACCTCGTCAGCGTTTACTGCCTTGGCTCTCCTCTTGCATATTTGATGAGTAGTTGCAGAGCTGATGGGTCGACAGACCGGATCAATATTTAATCACCCAGTAAGGACGTTAGAACGGCGAGAACGTCTGAAGGCGTTGGAATACAGACCGACGAGACCAAGCAGAGACACCTGATGGAACCGACACACAGTGAAACAGGAAGCAGGCCACTGATTGGTCAAGCAGGCCGAGCCCAATCATCTCGTAGACCCTGGCCACCATGGCAACAAACCCCACCTCCATTTTGAAGCACCGTCTAAGCAGAAATACGAAGCAGATCCGGGCTGGGACGCCTTTATTCTCGGCGTCTGCTGGTCGGAATGTTGGATTCAAAAACGCTAAAGAACATTTCTACTAATTCAGATCCAACTCTAATTCTGCGGGGAGTTAGAGACGGACGCGTCGTCTCCGCGTTCTGCTTATTCGTGGTTCTATTAAATGACGCCATTGTTTCAGCTGATCTCTGGTCAGTCAGGATTATTAGCATCCGTCATGTCATAGCAGTGAATGTAATACGATCCCGTACATTCAAATATTCTTATTCACTCGACCTGGATACAGATCAGACTCCCGACGTGTGCTGGATCTGATAGCGATTTCATCAAGTCATTCTTGTCCAATCACAGTCCATGAAGGTAACAGATAACATCTAGTAGTTGCCCCACAGTGGTAAAGAACCCTTTAGAATCACTCTGGAGCCAGAGGAGGATCCGTCTGAGCGGATCCAGCAGACGTCTCGGTGCGTTCCTGGCAGTAGATCACATGACCCCAGCCGTGCCGCTGGCCCAAACTACAACAGGAACCAGTCTCCTGCTTTTACCCCTGCAGGCTGCATGGCTACTGTTTAGCATAGAACGCTAACATCTTTTAAAAGCAACCACAGAAGAAGAAAGGCCTGCTCCATTCAGCATCACAAAGACTCTGCTGCACAACAGTGTGTGTGTGTGTGTTACTGTCATAAAGCACAACTGTTTGACTGAGGGTTACCATGGAGACAGCATCACGGTCTCCCGACCCCTCGGCTTCCTGCGTGAAGGAGGGAATGGACGAGTTTCCTCAGAGACCGAACAGACTTGAAATAAATCTCCCACCACATGATCAGAGACGAGTTGTGATAAAATCTCACTTCCCCTCCCAACAAAGAGAAAAAGATCTCTGCCTGACTGGAACTAAAGGTCACAGTCGTTTAATACTAAGAAGCAGGCAGGCAGGCAGGCAGGCAGGCAGGCAGGCAGGCAGGCAGACAGGCAGGCAGGCAGGCAGGATCTTCCCATCACTTTTGTGTCAGGTTATAAATAGAAACTCGTCTTCTCTCCATGTCGTTCCTTCATCCTGACTAAACGCTCTGATGTGGGAGGAACGCCCCCCCCCCCCCCCCCCCACAGGACAGGTCCATCGCTCATTCCTGTGAGCCTATTATCCCACTGATCAACATTTGAACATTGTCATCACACTGTAAATGTAATAAGACTGCACCCTTTTTATCTGGCTCTCCTCTTCATCACTGGCCTTCAGCCTTCTCCTTTCTCTTTGGGTCTGCAGGACACCGAGGCGGGAGCTCTAGACCCGAGGCCGGCCGCTACGTGACCGAGACGGGAGCTCTAGACCCGAGGCCGGCCGCTACGTGACCGAGGCGGGAGCTCTAGACCCGAGGCCGGCTGCTAGGTGACCGAGGCGGGAGCTCTAGACCCGAGGCCGGCCGCTACGTGACCGAGACGGGAGCTCTAGACCCGAGGCCGGCCGCTACGTGACCGAGGCGGGAGCTCTAGACCCGAGGCCGGCCGCTACGTGACCGAGACGGGAGCTCTAGACCCGAGGCCGGCCGCTACGTGACCGAGACGGGAGCTCTAGACCCGAGGCCGGCCGCTACGTGACCGAGGCGGGAGCTCTAGACCCGAGGCCGGCCGCTACGTGACCAAGTCTCTCCTAATGAGCCCATTAGCTGCCTCAGACCATCGTTTCATGTCTCCCTTCTACTCCCCTGTCAAAGGGCAGGAAACCAAACCCTGTTCTCCCGCTTCATCACTCAGATTCACAACCATCCATCTTGCATTTTGGGATGGTCCGGATGATTATTAATATAGTCAGAGATGAACTGCTCCCATTTTATATATAAAAAAAGATTTATATCCGTTTCCTTTTCATTCAATAGTGTTCATGGATGAGACCTGACCCAGGCATCATCTCTACCCCCCCCCCCCCCCCTCAACGACCAGCGAGTCAGAGAAACGGCGGCAGCGACCTTTTGCCTTGCACCTTTCCCGGGAGGGAGTCGGGTATCTCCAGAGGCTGGTGATGTGACTGCAGCAGGGGCCGGGCAGAGAGCCTATCCCAGCTGACATTGGGCAGGAGGCGGGGCCGGCCCTCCTCTGGATGGATGGAGGGCCAGAAGTATCTGGTGTCAGTCACTGGGAGGCTGCTGCTGCTGCTGAGGATGGATCAATCGTTTGGATCTTGAAGCAATCACTTATTGAACTCTCCGTCTGTACCGTCGGCTCAATCTCACATGGCTCCTCCCCCTATCTTTGTCATCCTCGGTCTCTCTTTTACACATCTGCCACTCTCAACCTCCTTCGTGCCCCCCCCCCATGCTGCTGTGTCCCACACACACACACACACACACACACTGGGCTTAGTAAGCCAGCGTTTGGTACACTCTTGGCTTCCATTAGCTCGGCTGAGATGATTAACTTTCCGTTGATGCAGCAGCGTGTTCAGCGGTTCGGTGACGTCAAGCAGCGTCCTTGATGGAGGTCAGGAGTTCAAACGAGCGTGCGTGTGTGTGTGTGTGTGTGTGTGTGTGTGTGTGAGAGAGGAAAAAGAAGAAGATGTACTCACTGCACAGAGCAATGACGTGGCTGCTGTCCTCGTGGACGAACTTCTTCGTCACCGCTTCCTCCATGATCTGCTTCACCTGCAGACAACAGAGATGGAGAATGTTCCCGTTTCAGGCGCCACACATCAGGAATACGACAAGCTGCCATCTGTCCGTCCGTCTTCTCAGCGCCTCGACATCTCTACGCCGTTCTCGTGTCAGAGCCTTTCACTCGCGGGCCACAATGGGCTCTAAAATTTGACAGAGGGGCGGGGCCAGGAACAGATAACGGAACGCCTCCTCACTAACACCCGTAGCCAGTTTACTGTCCTCAGCCAGAGAAAGTGATCCCATGATTTGGTACGAATGTATGGATTAGGGTTAGGGTTATTCATGATTCATAATAAACGACAGATTTGCACAGACAACATCTTTCATACATTTTCCTCCAGTGGCCTGTTTTAACTCCGCCCCTAAAAGAACCAGAACTGGAACCAGAATGTCAAAATCCAAACGATGCCCCGCCCTTGTTGCAGGTCAAGCTTACCTTGTTCCTGGTAACCGGACACCCAGACCTCTGACTTCCTCCAGGAAACAATCGTGAACTACGCCAGGACTTAAAATCTTCAACTCTCAAACAATAAATAAACCCTCAAGAGAAATCCCACCATCAGAATGAGCCTAGCTTGTAACCATAGAAACAAACAAGTCCCTGCAATGGAAAAAGGCAACGTTTCAGGAACGTCACAGACAGAATCTAATCCCTCCTCCTCCTCCTCCTCCTCTTCCTCACCTTCATGGTGGGGGTGAAAAGAGACGCGATGTCACTTCACTGTCCAAGGAGAACCCAATACAGGCTGGTCTGGGGGACAGGTCGTGACCCGGTCTGCTGGAGACGAGAACCAGCGGCGTCCAGCTGGAGGTTGAACTCTTTTCATTCACTTGACGCTACGGGGGCGGAGCTTCGGGGGCGGAGCTTCCTTCCGAGATTATTTGTGCGGCGATGGTGCAGAAGCGCTACGAGACGCCTCCTCATCGCTGAGACAGCAATCAGTAACAGCTGTGAGAGACGTCTGCGTTGCCGTATCACACAGGGTTTTACTGTCGCATGACATCACAGGACTTGTGATGTCATGCAAGGTAATCCGTCCGTCCATCCTCTAGTAGACGAGACGACCTCCGTCCTCTCGTCTACAGCCAGTTTAGCCGCTTTGCGGCTCGCGGGTGTCGCTGGATCCTGTCCCAGCTGACTACAGGCGAGATGCGGCGTACACCCCGGATGTGTCACCAGTGCATTGTGGAGTCACACAGAGACAAACAAGCACTCACACACACACACACACACACACACACACACACACACACACACACACACACACACACCTACGATTCACCTAAATTGCATGTTTTTGGAGGAGGGCGGAACCCGGAGAACCCGGAGAGAACCGCCGTGGACACGGGGAGAACATCCAAACTCCAGATAAATGGCAGTTCTCTTCGTCCAAGTTGAATTCTGAATGAAAGGGGGCAACGGAGATCCGGGGATCTTATCGTTGCTACCCCCCCCACCCCCACACACACACACACAAACCCACTAATGACTGACCACCATCTTCGTTTTCAGCTGAGACATCCCTTACAGGACTGCCTTGCTCTTTTCCCAGCGGACCCTCCCCCCCCCCCCTCCCTGCCCCCCTGCAGGCCCTTCTGCTTCTGTGTGGCAGGTTGCCTCACTCCTGCGATATTCATCGGCAATTGATGCAATCTCACTTCTGTGGGAGTGACGAAAGCTTTCAGTTGCCAAGCAATGGCGAGAAGAGCTTAAAGCGACAGGAAGCTCTACGCCAGGAGCTTCGTCCGGACCGCAGCCCCCCCCAAAACATCACAACACACTCGCTTTCATCTCGTGGATCGACAAAGACAACCGATGCACCCCCGCCTTGCTAACCTGAGCCGGGGACGTCCACCTGCAGCTGACTCACTCACAGACATTTGCTCCACTAGAACTAAAACAACACGAATTGTGAAATGGAATTTTAAGCAAAAATGAAACCTCTGCAGGTTCATCTGTGGAAAAAGGACAATTCGGAGACACATTTCGAAGCCAATACGAAGTCCATCCAGAGGAACTTCCAGGTGTTTCTTGTCATGAAAGCTCCGCCTGGTGTGATCTAAAAGTGGACAACGAAGCACCGAGGGCATCTGATCGGGATCAGAGGACACCGATTGAGCTTTCGCTCCGTCTTGATATTTTAGCTCGACTTTTCCGCTCCCTTATAATGATGGAGATCTATGCTTCCATTGCCCCCCCCCCCCCCCCCCGGCGTGAGGCGCAGCCGGAGAGAGAGACACACCGGAGCACATCCGGTCTGCTTGGCTTGGAGCGAAGGAAGCAGGACGAGGACAGGAGGGGGCCGAGAGGTCGGAGGACGGGAAGACATTCGTCTCTCGGGCGACTTTGAGCTGAAGCTGCGAGTGTGAAGACGCTGCACGGAAAAGACGGTGCTGCTCATAGAAACACCGCTCCACCAAATTAACGGAATAATCCAGATTGGGGGGGGGGTTCAGGCCCACACTATTCTGGGATGGGTATTTTGTTCCAGGAACAACCTGAAGCCGCCTTTGTGTTGCTTTCTTATAAATTGAAACACTTCATAATTCCATATCGCGCACGCCCCCGCAGCAGGCTGGCGCCTTGTCCGGGGTGTACGCCGCCTGCAGTGGGGAGATGAGGGTCATCCCGTCTGCAAACACGCATCAGAGTCACTTCATTTAATTTACATTTCAGACAATAGAAACTATTTTTGATAAAAATCTGTATTTTGTACCGGAATAAACCAAATACGAAATGTTTAATGCTCGTCCTTTGAATTGTTCCCGGAACTTCCATTCGTTCCCACGCTCGGTGGAACGCGTGACGTCTCTTCTAGAACGCGTGACGTCGCGCGTGAGACGGAATAAAGCGCGTGATTTCAACCACGTCACGTCCAATGACTGAACAACGAGACCAGGGAACAGATGAGATCATCTTTACGCACAACGTGACCTTTAGAATGACAACTATTGCGTGGTTTTCTGCGCCTTGCAGGTGACGCACCTGCGGCGCGCGCGCGCGCGCCACGCATCCCTGTCGTGATTTGCCGTCGCTGCGTGAAGGACCAGAATAACGCGTGTCGTGGGCGGCCTTACCTCCCGCTTGACGTTCCACAGTAACCTCTCTTTGTAGTCTTCCTCCGTGGAGCCGTCCATGTTTGTCTGTCCCCGGCGCGTCTCCGTCGGCTGTCCCCGGCCTTTCAGGACCGTTCAGTCCTCTTCCTGGGCTCGGATGGACTCTGACGCAGCCGAGCTGGTTGCGTGCGTCGTGGATCCGCCTTCCCCATCGTGTTGATCAATGGAGGAGGAACCAGCGTGGCCCCCCCCCCCAGCATCCAGCCCCGCCCCCCGCTCCGCCCCCCGGTCCCTCAGCATCCTCCTCCAGGTTATTTTTAGCATCTTCCCGGGGCCTCTACCGGGTCCGTGCGGGAACGATCACTGCAGGAGAACGGCTCTCCCGTGGGCGTTGCTTTACGCGTGGAGTTCTGTGGAGGAGGCGCGTGACGCCGCGCACTGACATCCAGCCTGCGGCGCGTCCACGGCGACTCTAAAGCGCACGGAGACCATCCCGAATGACGACAGGTTCGCCTGCTGCAAAATAAATGACGTCAGAGCAACGTGGCGTAGAACAACCCCCCCCGGGCTGGATTCCCTTTGATGAACCGCCCGATAGCGCCTCCACGTGGCTTAATGGAGCACCTGCACCCCTCAGAAATCTGAAGCTGCGTCTTGGTCCAACTTAGACCGCATTAAATTCTGAGAGCGATCCGGAAACCTGTCTGGATTTCTGCATTCACTAATAATGGAGGCTTAAAATAAATCATATATTGGAAAATATGCATGAATTCACTCACCAGAGATCAATCAAAGGGTGCATCCCACCCCTACCCTGAACTCCCCGTTACTCCTACTGCACACTTCACTGCTGTCGTACACGTCCTGAACCACAGACGTCCTCCTGCAGTTTCAGAGCTCCTCTCTGGACACCCTGTCCTTCTCCATTGCTAGCCTCAGCGCTAACGTCGCGTCCGTGCTACTCTTCCTCGGCATAAAGAGATCCTGGAATGTTGATCAGTTTGACATTTTCGGTAACATTCCAGTCAATGGAGCTTCAACATTTTCCCCTCAATATCTGGATTGATTATTGACCGACGTTTCTGGAATTTGACTCAATCATGAAACAACAACAACGAGACAACAATGGTTGAATAAAAGCAACTTTTATGTTCACAAACGGAGGAGAAGGCATTGTGGGTAACTGCATGAAGACATGTCAGAGGGACATTATTCCAGGGACAGTAGCTCAGCTTTGAAGGACATGCAGGTATAAAATGGCGTCTACTAACGGACGTCTGAAGGCGAGCGTTCTTCAGACCCTTTCAGCAGCTGAGGAGCATCGAGTGTTCACACTGCCCAGATTAAAAGGTCCCGACAGGGGGCCGAGAGCATTCCATTCCCGTCAGATGATTGGTCGTCAGCGGTGGGAGGCGGCTCTGGTTTCAGTCAGTGTCCCAGCGGCCGGTCGTCGTACGTGCTGTACCTCTTGACGTGGATTCGACGGACGCGCTCGCCGCCTCCGGGCCCCTCCTCTTCCTCGCTGTGGGAGCCACAGTGGTTGTAGCGGCGGTATGTGGCCTCCAGCAGAGGGTTGTCCGGCAGGGGCGTGGTCTCGTACAGCAGCGCGTTCAGAGTCTCCTCGTATATGCGAGCTTCAGGAAACTCCACCTGCAGCCGGGGCGTGAGAGACACCTTAAACAAAGGCATCAGCCAATCACAGGCCACGCCACGCAGACGAGGAGCGCCCGGCGGGCCTGATGGGAGCTAAACACGGACCCAAACATTTACACACAAGAACCAGCAGCAACGGCAGAACGGAGACTCCAGAACCAGCAGCGGCGACAAGTCCAGATTATCTGCTCACAACGATGAAAATTCACTGATCTTCTTCCTCCTCCTCCTCCTCCTCCATCAGGTCCTAGTGATTCTGATCCTCCTACTCCAGTTCCTACCAGCACTGGCAGCAGAGTTATGACTGAGTACGTACATGTGTACAGTATAAATGGAATATACGTATAAAAATAGAAACTTTTTTGACACGACAACTTGGCCGACATTTTTCCATGTTGTTGTTCAACGAGGGTTTCGACGAAACGTTGAGCGATCTGAACGTAACTCTGTCGTTAAGGGAGGACCGGCTGCATCGTAGATAATCCTTCAAACACGCAGGACCAGCCACGTGACGCCCTCTGCTGCCCCTGGTGGACAGCGGGCCCTGCTGCTCCCCGCCCACTGAATGCACCCTCACCTTGGTCTGCTTCTTCTCCGTGGCGTAGAAGATGGAGGTGCAGCAGACCTCGGCCAGCTTGCGGCGCTGGCCGTAGAAGGACCAGCAGCAGATCTCATCGCCGATCACGTCCTTCATGAAGAGGACCCGGCCGTTGAAGCTGAGGGACAGCCGGTCGAACAGCTCGATGTTCTTGAGCAGGTTGTCGTCAGAGTTGCTGTCGAGACAAAGGCAGCCTTTCACCGTTTATAATAATAATGAGTGATGCTCCTGAAGGAGGAAGGAGGAGCCCCCGGGGCTTTCTCACCTGGTGTAGGAGTACTTGTTGTTGCTTCTGTTGTACACCAGCTTCACCAAAGGCTGCCGGAGGGGAACAAACGGATCAGACACACAGCGGTTAGTGACAGAGATACCGCGTGCAGAACGTTCACGTTCCTCCCAACGACAAGGAACGAGAAGCTGTTCAATCAGCGTTTTATCTGCTGGTTGCCAGGCAACAACTAGCCCCCCCCCCCCCCCCACCTCAATGACAGACCTGTAGGCACGTTCTCGTATTACCTTGGCAGAACACTGGATCAGCCTCTCCTCCTCCTTCCTGGAGGTGACCACAGGTATGACACACAGGGGCTGCTCTTTATTGCCCTGCCAATCAAAAACACGATGAAGAGGACTCGGGTAGAAACACAGTCGTCAGCGTTCTATGTTCATTAGTGGTCATCTTGCAGCACAGTCGAAAAGCACAACGACACCGAGTCCATGTCTGGAGACGACCCACAGAGTCCAGATCGATTTGAACTTATTAGCAGAACTCTTCACTGTTTAAGGGTTAAGGGGTCTGTTTGCTGCCCGTTTGCTGCCCGTCTCGGGACGGTGCACCGCTACACCTGAAGCAGCGCTAGCTAACGTACAGGTAGGCAAGGCAGGCAGGCCGTGCCTCACCCGCCAGCATCCACCCATCCATTTTCCTGCTGCTTTTACACTTTGCAGGTCATGCAAAAAAAAAAGGAAAATAATGTTTTTTAATTCTTATATTTATCCAGTGATCGGTACTAAAATGTTATTTTACGTTTAACTTCAACAGTTTCAGATAATCTTTCATATAAATTTGCTGAATTTTCACATGTATCCTGAGAAGAGATGGCAGCAGCCAGTTCAGCCTCCCTATTGATTGATCAATGACTTGGCTAACGGTGCTACATGCTAGCAGCGAGACTGTGTTGCTGTCTCTCTGTAGGTCTCTACTTACTATAGTTACATAAACTAAATAGTCCATCACAAGGATTTAAGCATCATTTCATGCAGGAGTCTAACAAAGTCGCCAATACAGCTATTACAGCTACCGTAACCCAGCAACCACTCCCAAGCGACTAACCTGCAGGCTGTTTTGACAGAGGTCCACTAGTCCCTGGACAAAGTAATACTTGGCCTCAGCAAGCAGCTCCTGAACCGCCTGGCGACCTTTGGGCAAGGCGACCGTCCCGTCCCGCAGGTAGCAAAGGATGCTGCCGAAGTGTTTGCCGCTGCGGTCAATCAGGATCCAACCTGAAAGGAAGGCGCGGCCGTTGAGACCGCGTACATCCGAGCGACCGGAGCAAGCGACAGACCTTTCCCCGAGAGACGACGAAGCTGCCGTTTTGTGAGGTTCACTCCTCATTTCAGCAGAATTAACCTCATCATGTTAGAATCACAGGAAACGTGCGTAACGAAAGTCCAGCGGGCGATATGTAGCCAACAGTACGTGTTTTGTAGAAGTACACACATCCTCAGTCATAAACATAAACCTCTTAGGAGCCGCGGCTGCGTTGGGTTTTACCCCGAAGTGTTATCCAGAGAGAAGGCGGAGCTTCCCTGGCGGCTTACCTTGCTTGTCGGTGAACACCTCCGTCTTCCCACTGAACATGGCTTCCAGCATGGAGTGCTGCTTGTTCAGCACCGGCAGCGTGGTGTAGAACAGGTTCCCGCCCACGTTGAGACGGACATACTTGTTGCCCAGGCCCACTGCGCCTCGATAGCTGCAGGTCTTGGTCGTGGGGGGGACCAGAGGCGGGGGCGGGGAGGTGCGGCCGGCCTGCGTCCCACGTCGGGGGAGGCAGCTGTCCCCGGACATGTCCCTTTGGAGGTAGATGACCACCCGACAGACGGAGGTCCGGAGATTCTCCGCCGTGGTGACGGCTACTGGTGAGGCCGCCAGAACCTCTCGCTGCTCCGGATCATTCCTTCCTTTGACTCTACGGAGCCGCGCAGAGACGACCAGCGGCTGACGAGGAACAGAATCAGATCGGCGGCGTGTGAGAACGACGGGAGAGCCTTCCTGAAAGCGCACGATAAAAACGTGCAAGACGATCCAGATAAACGAATAAAAAGCATTCGTACAACCATCCGATAGAGCCCATTAAGCACTGAGCATGCGTCCATAAAACACTTATTTCTGGGGCAAAAACTAGCATGACCATAAAAACGAGCTCAGTATGACACTAATGATAAAGTAAAAATGTAATCCAGTATTACAGCGAGAAAACAGCATAATCAACAATAAGAGTTCATCACAAAGAGGACTGGACTTGTTGAAGTTTACTTGGAGACGTTTCACCTCTCGTCCGAGAGGCTTTTTCAGTTCTGAACGGCAAGTAAAGTAAATAATAAAATCAGCTGATCTGATGATGTAACCTGCAAACTGACACCTGGGTTTTAATTCTACATGAATACATTTTCCTTTGATCAGAAACAGTTAAGTGTATGATATTTAAAAAAAAAAAAAATCACCGGCCCTTACAAAGCAATAATTTATTGAATTTATTTCAGATCTTTCCGCCTTAAAGTTTTAAATGATTAAGTCTTCCAGACACTTTATAGTCGTGTTGTCTAAACGTCTTTCTTCTAATGTTAGAGCCTTCATTTCATCCACATTAACACTGATTAAAGTAGTTCTGATGGTCAGATCGGTTCCTCCTCTGTTGTTATCTGTAAAATAGCGAATAAAGAATGGTTTCCAGTCTGAATTCCATTAGTTCACGTTGTGACGTCAGCCGCAGTCCAACACTTAGCAAAGGTCAAAGCAGAAGCACGCGCCCAGGTCACGTGACGCCGTTCCATGGAATGGAGTTCACTGGAAGCATTATGTCACTGTAGCGCGCGTGACGTCACGTTTCCTGCGTGCCTTGTTTAGGCAGTCAAAAGTTCGCTATATTCACTTCCTGGCCTGCGACGCGACGCGCGCGACCGGCTGAGAGAAAGTCACGGAACGATGTTCGTGGCGGAGGCAGCCTGAACACGGAACGGCGCTGCCGGCGACTCACCGACCTCCCTCCGCCCCGAACGGGAAGCGCCGATCCCGCACGGCGCGCCGAACGACGTCACGGACCAGAGTTCGGAGAAGAAAAGTCCGTGTAAGGTTCTCCTGTTGCTCCTCTTCCTCCTGCTTCCTCGTTGCGAGGCGCGTCACAGACCTTCTTCTTCCTCGTTCTACTTTCTTGTTTTGTTGTTATTGTTGTTGTTGGGCGGTCGGAAACTAGCTTCTAGGAGTATTGTCGCCATCTATCGGACCGGAGTGTGAAAGCGGCTCCATCGGACTAGCTTGATGCTAATCACAACAACGGATGTTCAACACGAACTGCGCCGTGAATTGCACGTGTGACGCACCCGCATGTACCTTATTACGTCATTATACCTACGCGTTTCCAGCCGGGGGGAGATGCCGCCGCCGCTAGCTGGAGCCGAGCTGGTCCAGACACCGGTGCAGCTCTACCGGTACCTCCTGAGATGCTGCAGACGGCTACCATCCCCCGCGGTCCAGAAGCATTACCGGCACGCCATAAGACAGGTGAGCCCCCTGGTACTAGCGCTGACCTTTGACCTCTCCCATCAGCATGTCAACGATTCTCATCCTCTGGTGTCCAGAGCTACAGCAGCCACTCAGACGAAGACAACCCAGAGAGGATCCAGATGATAATCCAAAGAGCTCTAGCAGACGCGGACTGGATTCTCCATAAGGTTAGGAAGACGCGTTTAGGGATCGGCTTCGTTTCCTGTGGGTTTGAACTTTGAACTCTTCTCTCTCTCCAGTATAAGATCAAGTGAGGTTCCGGAACCACGACGGCAGCGGTGCGAGTCTCATTTCACTTCCCTCTCTGCGTGTGATCGTCTTCACGGACGGTTGAACCGGCGTGGAAATGATTTCTAATAAAGGATTTAATGTAATTCAGAGTTGTCTCATTGAACATCGTCTCAGGTTAAAGGTCAGTCCCCTGGGGGGGGGGGGCCGTGGCAGTATTCATTTCTCGTTTGTCTTCACCACATCTGTTAAACTACAATCTGCAACATTTGGATCTGCTCCACAGAAACACCAGAAATAAGTTCACACGATTTCAAAATACTTTTTTACTTCCACACTGAAATGTCCTGAGTGTTCATTCAACATGAACGATTCCTCAAAGACGAGGCAAACGATCACGTGACATCGCTGGAAGCTAATCTAGAAGCTAAAACAATGCAGGCTCTAGAGCCAAAAGTATTTACAGACTCAAGCACAAGCAGCATTTCAAGTGATAAAAAATACACAGTAAAAGTAGATAAATACACTCTAGAGTATAAATATGTCTTTGTATAAATAGCTCCATCTTCATGGTTGCTTTGAGAATATGTTCAAGTCGTGTGTGTGTGTGGGGGGGGGGGGGGGGTCATCATTTCTGCAGAATGAACTGATCGATGAACTCGTTCTGTTCCGCCTCCACTTTGGACAAGGCTTCATACTCAACACGATACCTGAGAAACACAAACAGTAAACTACTAGATTATACTGCAATATTTTCCAGAAGTCGACACAGAGAGTATTTCTAACAGATAAACACTGATTGGTTAGACAAAGATTATTATTGATCACTGATGGCGACCGTCTTCATTTCAAAATGTTAAAACTGCTAAAAGACGCTTCAAAGTGGAGCGTTCCAGACGATCTGGTGAAGAGTCCTCCCCGCCCCCCTGGTGAGGAGTCCTCCCCGCCCCCCTGGAGAAGGGTCCTCCCCGTCCCCCCTGGAGAAGGGTCCTCCCCGTCCCCCCTGGAGAAGGGTCCTCCCCGTCCCCCCTGGAGAAGAGTCCTCCCCGCCCCCCTGGTGAGGAGTCCTCCCCGTCCCCCTGGAGAAGAGTCCTCCCCGTCCCCCTGGTGAAGAGTCCTCCCCGTCCCCCCTGGAGAAGAGTCCTCCCCGCCCCCCTGGTGAGGAGTCCTCCCCGTCCCCCTGGTGAAGAGTCCTCCCCGCCCCCCTGGTGAGGAGTCCTCCGCGTCCCCCTGGTGAAGAGTCCTCCGCGTCCCCCTGGTGAGGAGTCCTCCCCGCCCCCTGGAGAAGGGTCCTCCCCGTCCCCCCTGGAGAAGGGTCCTCCCCGTCCCCCCTGGAGAAGAGTCCTCCCCGTCCCCATGGTGAAGAGTCCTCCCCGTCCCCCCTGGAGAAGAGTCCTCCCCGCCCCCCTGGTGAGGAGTCCTCCCCGTCCCCCTGGTGAAGAGTCCTCCCCGCCCCCCTGGTGAGGAGTCCTCCGCGTCCCCCTGGTGAAGAGTCCTCCGCGTCCCCCTGGTGAGGAGTCCTCCCCGCCCCCCTGGTGAAGAGTCCTCCCCGTCCTCCTGTTGCAGCGCCTCCAGCAGGACGGAGGCGACCACGGCGCCACATCTTACCTCTCCAGCTGCGTCTTCTTCTCTGCAATCAGCGCCTGAAGCTGCTGCTGCTTGGCCTCTCTCTGCCTCGCCACGGATTTCAGCAGGTTTCTGGCTCCGATAGCCTGGAGGACGAGGAGACGGAGCGTCAACACGAGACACGGAACCAGTTCCACTTCGTGTTCGGACCAAAAACAAGAACATTTCTGATTTATACTCTGTTTTATTGCTCTGAGGGAGGAGCAACTAAATGGCCTCTCATGAAAAGTGAAATTACGTTTTATCTTGAATGAAAAATGAGATTTTTAGAACAAAAATCAAATACAATTCTTCAGACTTGCGTGTCTCGTTCTGTTTGAACCATTAAGAGCGATTTACTCGATTACACCCTCTGCTGGTGGAAAAACAGGATCACGATCCAGGGACGGAGCTACGGGTGTACCTGGGTGCCCTGGTTCCCCAACACCGGACTATTTTTCATTGTAGTGTGAAGGGTCTTGCCCAAGGGCCCACCTGGATGTCATCATCACATCATCAGTACTTTTTTTATCATCAAAAAAATATAATATTCAGTTTGAGATATTTACATACAACTTTTAAAACACAAACAATGAAACATTTCATAGGGAGCCAGATGGAGGTGTTTTCAGGGGGAGGTCATCTGCATACAGGCTTTTGGCAGCTTTTGCGCAGGAGGACTCCAACATCGCCGTTTAATGCTCCGCTTACCTTCATCTTCTCTCTCTCCGTTTCTTTTGCTAGTCCATCGACCAGCTCAATGAGACCTCCCACCGTCTTCTGAAACTGGACAATTTCTGCAAAGACAGAAACATTAGAGCCGCCCGTAGGACACGCTAGGATGAGAGAACTCTTGACAAAGTACAGCTTGTCCTCACTTAACGACGTTCACACAGGGATCGATAGGAGAAAAAATAGTTTCAAAAATAAACAAAAATCACCCGGAAAACCCAACACAATACATAGTTATATATATATATATATATATATATATATATATATATATATATATAATTACCTCTCTCAGAAATCAAGAGGTATTAGATGTGGGTGCGCTGTACCTGACAAAAAAATACTACAATACGTACAATTTAGAGTAAATAAATCACATAAATTGCAGGTTTTTGGAGGCCCCCGAGTCCAAGTCATTTGATTTTGAACCGATACCGAGTCCCGATCCGATACTCCTTTATACATAAAAAAATAAAGATGAGTGAAGAAACGGATCCAGGACGTCGCTTATTTTATCATCTTATTTCAACATTTAACTCTTAATCAGAGCACTTCTGTGGCGTAGCTTGAACATTCAAGTTATAAATAAAATACTTTTTTCACTTTGGACTTGGACTTGTGCAACAGGAAATATTAAATACAAATATTTAAAATAAAATGAACAGCACCTCAATCGCCAGGTTTTTCTCATCCACTTCAGAATACTTCCACAGTGCGACCAGCTTCAAACTGCTCGCGTGTTTAGCAGCATTCAACCAATAGTGTCACAGGAAGTGATGTCATGCTGCACGCGTTACCATCTCTGTCTGTAGGAGAGAGGTCTCACTCTGTTCCACAGCGTAACTCCAGATCTGGTAGAAAGTAATGACAATAACGATCCATATATATCCGAGTCCTGATCGGGAGGTAACATCCGATTCCGAGCGAGTCCGCTAGCTCGTGATTGGACCCGATTTCCGATCACGAGATCGGATCATGCCTAATTTGAACCTGGACCTTCTTGCTGTGAGGTGATAGCGCTAACCACTGTGCCACCGTGCTGGCAGCAAAAAAGAATAGATAAACACTAATCAAGTTGTCAGCCAATGGTTTAACGTCGAAGTCGTGTAGCGACGGGGTCTGCGGAACGTAACGCGTCGTTAAGTGAGGATTGAGTGTCTTCAGTGCTTGCTTACTTTCCACAAATTCTTTACACTCGTCCTTGAGCTCTGAGGTCTTCTGGCTGACGTCGGGCTCCAACACTCGCAGCTTGTTGACCTCATCAAAATAAAGACCAGCCTCTGCCAGTGAGTCCTGAGCCATGGCGACAGGGCCTGTGCCAAAGGAGACGCAAACACAGCATCATGCTAAGATCAATCACTGTTGCCATGGCGACAGGGCCTGTCCCAAAGGAGACGCAAACACAGCATCATGCTAAGATCAATCACTGTCCCAAAGGAGACGCAAACACAGCATCATGCTAAGATCAATCACTGTTGCCATGCCTACAGAGCCTGTCCCAAAGGAGATGCAAACACAGCATCATGCTAAGATCAATCACTGTTGCCATGCCTACAGAGCCTGTCCCAAAGGAGACGCAAACACAGCATCATGCTAAGATCAATCACTGTTGCCATGGCGACAGAGCCTGTCCCAAAGGAGACGCAAACACAGCATCATGCTAAGATCAATCACTGTCGCCATGGCGACAGGGCCTGTCCCAAAGGAGACACAAACACAGCATCATGCTAAGATCAATCACTGTCACCATGGCGACAGGGCCTGTCCCAAAGGAGACACAAACACAGCATCATGCTAAAATCAATCACTGTTGCCATGGTGTTCTCTGATTACAGCAACAAACCGGACAGGAAGCAGAATCCAACGTAACCCAGGCAACTGGGGAAGTCAACTCTTTGACTGCTGGCAGTTTAACAACAACAATTTCAAGGAGCTGGAAAGCATTGAACTGTGAACGTGAACTAGTTCATTTTAATCGATAACAGCTGAACTTTGTAATACAAATATGACTGTTTATGGTCTTGATACCTACATGCTGACTTAACACGTCCCGAGATAAACTCATGTTAGAGGCTGGACGAATATTAAAATACTTAGTAGGGTTGTACTTTCAAGCCTTCGAACATGGGCCCTTTTCTCCTCATGACCGCCTCTGGTAAAAGGCTGGTATTGACTCAAAACTGACGTCATCTGAGTTTCTGACGTGTCTGATGTTCGGTAGAAAGTACCGCTTTCAAGCAGCGAATAATAATAATAATAGCTAGCTGGTTAGCAAGGCCCGTTAGCATCACTCTTGTGACAGCGCTATGACGATTAACGTCAGAAAAAGGATGGATGGACGGAAATACTTGCATTTGTAGGAACTCTTCTGAGCTAACTGTAACTCTTCTCCTTCTTCTTCTGCTGCTTCTTCTTCTTCTTCTTCCTCCTTTTGCGGGTGAATTGACGTAGAGATGCGTATTACTGCCCCCTACAGGCCCATTGTAGATCGCCATCGACTGGATTAAATAATGTAAAGTGGGACGTCTGGAGAAAGTAGACAACGGTTCGTTTATCCTGAGTTCAAATGCTTAATTAGACATTCGTATCGACTCCAGTTCTAACTCAGAACCGGAATGCAGCCTACCTGTGTGTGTGTCTGACGGTTCCTCCTGAGTGTTCTGCGTTCACACTGGAAAAGAAGTGGTCCCAAATCTGATTCCTTCTGTTGATATTCCGATCACACGAATCCGATTCTGATTTGTGCAGCTGGGTTCGAGGGTCACTAGGGCCGGGGGCCATAAGCCCCCCCCGCTCAGCCTAACAATTATCCCTAACAATTAAAGGACTGGATAACCCCGAATATTCCATCAATATAAGTAACAGCGCTCTGAGGCCTTACAGAGTCGCTCTCAGACTGTCATCAGGAATGAACGTGCTGCAGCTAACATCAAACGTGGAACAGATGCCTCCCTCTCAGGTAGCAGACAGTCCAGAGCAAGACGATCTCAGAATCTCCATCTAGGTTCTGGTGGTTCTGTTAAGTGGCCAGTGAAGCAGTAGATCACGTATCATGTACGGCTTCGTATCTGCCGCACGTGAATTAGGTCAACCTCTGAACCGTGCCATGAACATAACTGATCATATTGGTGTTCTGTGTGGGGTTATTATCCAGCATTTCATTTAAGTAATCTGCATCTAACGAGACTGTATCTGACTATAAGTAATTCATCGAAGTGTCAAGGCTGCATGAACGATGGGATAGTCAGTTATCAGAGGGAACAGAGGGAAATAACAGCAGGACATACGGTTCAGTCGTCTCAGCAACAACGTCTCTAATACTCTGTGATTGTATTTCTCGTCCACTAGTGCTTCCTGCTGTTCGTCTAATCACAGTGACGCCTGTCTCCCTGCTCTGATCTATGTGGGACTCTCAGCTGACTGATAAAAGTACAGGTAAGACGTTCATCTCTCATTAAGCCTCCAAAACGTCTTTTCTGTCTTTAATTGTTTTTGTCTCAGTTATGTTGACTCTCTCAGCGAAGTCTGCTGTTTCCTGTCGTGATTTAATTTTTGTCTTGACCTCCTCAATATCTCTCATCCGATTGGCGAACACTAGAACCGTCACACAACTGATACGTTTCTACCTTCCTGTGAAACAATCCTTTACGCTGATGGTTCTATTCCCTTATCTTCAACGTCTGAGCTGTCTCTGCTCTGCATCAGTCAATACTCAACAGAGATATGGAGGGACACATTTCGAAGCTCCGTTGACTGGAATGTTAACGGAAATCTCAAAGCGATTCCAGAAAAAGGTGTTGCTGGCATCATGATGGCAAATCAAATCAAATCAAATCGACCGAGTGATTGTCAAACCATGGAATGCGCTTCCCCAAACACAGATCAAGTCTGAGATCAATAAATTAGATCAGGGTTTATTGTGATGCCGTAAAGTACAGTTCAGTGAGAAGGTTCAAAAAGTGGACAGGATGACAGCCAGTACATTTTACACAGAGTACAAGTATAAAGTTCCCGGTGCAGTGTGATGTGTACTTATATATATATTTATATAAGCATTGCAAACCGAACAGGAAGCAGTAGCACCAAACCGAGTCGCACGTTGAGTCCTTACAGTGCGGTTGTTATCTGTGGAGGGTTTATCCCTGAAACACGGAGCTACCTGAACCAACGGAGGCAAAACACAACAACAAAACAAACAAACAAACAAAATCTTAAAGTAAGCTTGGAACAAAATATGTACGAGAAGAGAAAGAATAGTTCCCCATCTTCAGTTTTTGATTGGATGACCAGTTTATCAGTGTCTTTAGTCCACTGAAGCAACATAAGAACATTTAACATTTATTCTCACAAGTTAACAGCATTAATTAAAGAACTAAATACTGTAATTAGAAAGCAAATGTTCTCCGGCCTATTTCAGAGTAACCCCCCCTTCTCCTTCCCGCCTCCCGGGACACCAAGTCCAACCTCAGGAGCAGAGACAGACGGCGCCGCAGTCCCCCCCTCCCACAACGGTCAAGATTAGAAAAAGGATTGTCCTCCAGTTCACTGCAGGAAGAAAGCCCTGCCTGCCCCCACGATGCTTACATAAAGCTATAGATGTGTATAATAGTATAATAGAAAAGGTAATATAGTACAGCATAGAATAATTAACTCATTCAGTGCCATTTACGTCTAAAGATGCTTTTTGAAACCCGAACTTTAATCTTTCATTTAGTAGCTTCGTTCCCATATTCTATGGGGCTTGGAATATCGGGCAAAATGAGCGAAAACTGGGCCACTGAGCATATAGCTGAGTTGAAAATGGCTGGTACTGAATGAGTTAAAGATTAATTTTCTTTTATTCTCACTAAGATTTTCAGATTTAAGATTACGCTGTGGAAGTACAAAAACACCAAGTCAGTAGACAATCGCGATAATGATGACTTTACAACTAGTAACACATCAAAAAGGCGTCCAGCTCAAACAACATTTGATTTCCACTCGGTAGAAGCCCATCAGTCGTCATCGTCACATCCTTCATCCACTGATCAGCTACATCATCATCACCTCCGACAGGCGAGGGGAATAACAATATCCCACATGGGGAATTTGGGCACGTTAGCTGAATCGGACACTCCAACCCACGACCCGGGTTCGGCTCGGCGGCTGAGGAAGACCTCGCCCACATGAGGCGGCCGGTTCTAATGTTATTGCTGATCAGTGGATGACACGAGAATCTCGCTCAAACAAAAACGCTGTCATCCGGCGCATTTTGGTCTCGCAGGAATATGAATAGCACACAATCCCCTGCTGACCGGGGCTCCGCGTCCCCCTCCTCTGGTCTCTTGTTCAAGTGTTCTGATGTCTGAGGTAAAACAGGTGCACGTTGATTCAGGAGGTGATGCCCGTATCGTCAGTCACTGGCCTCAGAATCAGTTTAGGAATACGACTCTTGTCGTCGCTCCGATCCTGATTCTGCTTCCAACGCCGATTCGTTTAGTCCCTTGAGCAGCAAGAAATGAAGTGAACCAAAGTCCCACGTGAGAAAAGAGTCCAGATCCAGGAAGGAGATGGGCCCACAGAAACCTATCTCTCAGACTTGACCTTGTAGCGGAGGACGACGTAAGTGGCCAGCCGCAGGACGATGAAGAAAACGCCCAGGATGGAGAAATCTATGTAGAGCTTTGCGTCCTCCACATCCAACAACTGCAGAACCTCCTCAGGCTGCTGGAACTTACACACCTTCCCCGGGCACTGCAGCTCTGAACGGTTCATCCCATAGATGGACAGGATCACCCCCTCAAAGCCATACCTGTGGGACAGGTGAGAAAACAGAGTCACCTCATCCATCCATCCATCCATCCATCCATGATGGGAGGACAGGTAAGAGCATAGAGTGGAGATATGTACTAGTACTCACCTGACATAAGACACGTAGGAGCTCCACTGCAGGTACTTGGGGATTGTATCAAAGTTGACAAAGAAGCCAGAGAACAGCAGGACGGGGATGGCTGTGACAGGGCCCACAAAAGTGGCCACCTAGGCAGGGACGCAAAGGACATATTCTGTCTTAGATTTGTAATATGAGCCAACAAACACCGAGGCCAACCTGCCGCACACCTGTGGCGAGGTGGAGGCAGCTCCAACCAGCAGGCCCAGGGACTGGGCTACCAGGGCGGTGCAAGTGGACAGGGCTGTGAAGAGGAGGTAGCGGCCGGCCTCAGGGGGCTGCTCTGTCATCCAGTACACGATGCTGCAGTACATGATGGGGCAGATCACCTGAAATAACAGCAGCACCGACTGCTGAGCGAGGAAACGATGACAATGTCCTGCTCTGTCCTCGTATGCCTTTGATTTGCTGCAGGAAGCGTCTGAGGAGGAGGGTCAACAGATCTACTGCGCCAGGTAAACCGTCCGGCTAACGCTGCGCCCCTCCCGCTGGCTCACCTGGAACGGGATGTCAGCCATGGTCTTGGCCAGGTAGTAGGCCTTCAGGCTGTACCAGTAGTTCAGATGCTCCCGCAGGAAAACCGACATCTCCAGAGGGACTAAGGCAGCGAAAGCACGCACGTGTCAAAGGCACAAAGAAACAGGGCGGCGGAAACAGAAACCGGCTCTGGATCAGACTCACAAGTTAACACGGTTGGCATGAGCGCTCCAAACATGATGAAGAGCATCGAGAAGAAGAGGAAGCCGGTGTTGTTAAAGACTTTGCTGGCGTCGTTGCCGATGTTCAGATAGAGCAAGCCTATCAACACGCCGATGGCGATGTGCGACGTCAGCCTGAGGTGGGTCAAAACCTGGACCAGGACTAAAGCTGGATTAGTTTCCATCTCACACTAAAAGCAGTGCTCAGATCAGTTTATCGTCTGCATCTCAACCACGTGATGGGGGGGGGGGGGGGGGTCGAGAACCAGACTCCATCTTCGTCAGCAGCTGAAGAGAATGCTGGAACACTGCTTTACTGCTCACCAAGGCCCTGCTCTCGTGTTTGCAGCCAGTAAACAGGACCCGTGCGTCTGCCATGTTTCACCCACCTGGTCTCGGCAGGTCGTAATGAAGGTTCTCTTGAAGAGGATGCAGAACTGCGTTAATGTGCTCGTGGCAAAGGAATGGCTCTCGATGTGCCCGGCCTCCTGGAGAAGATGGAGCAGAGCTTGGTCACAAACACCCCCATTAAAAAACACACCTGTCTGCTCTCAGAGCCGGACTAACAGGCCCTGCGGTAAAATGAAAGTCGTGATTTCAGCTAAATCGATTAATTCCTGTTTGATTTTAGAAGCTGATCATCACTATGTCCTACATTTGCATTCTGATTGATCACAAACAGTAAGCAGCAGTAAGCAGACCGGTATCCTGAACGACTGGAAGGTGGGGGGGGGGGGGTGTACGCTTTAGTCCCTAAACTGACAAACAACTAAGAGAAATGTCTGCATTGGATACAACTTTGTGGACGAACACGACCAGTTGATTCCATTAAGAAAGCAGCTCGTTCCCCTCCTAACTGGATCTACACCGTCCACATGGTGATCTGGATCAGCACCAAAAGGTTCTAGATTGTTCTTGGTATCTTTATACACCAACCATGAAAAGTAAAAGTGAATCAGAGTTGATTTTTAACTGATTTTTGAATCAGTCATTGTGGATCTGATCCAGATGAAATTCGTTGGTGAGATAGAGACCCGAGCCCTACATGGCTGTGTCATATTCCAGAAACATTGGTCAATAATCAGCCGAGATATTGAGGAAGAAGTTGGCCTATCCGCCCCCCCACAAACACACACTGGTTGTTTGTTTGTCAGTCCTTGTAAGTGGGAATCAATCATATATGTGGGCACAGCGCTCCTGACTTAGTTGGTTGAAAAACACCTCGGAGAGATCATTAAAAAGCTCCAGGAACCTGTGGCATCCAGTCAAGAAGTGTTCTGCCACTCGGCCCGTGATGAACCCCCCCCCCCCCCCCCCCCCCCGCTGACCGCTGAAAGCCCGGTCCTGACTGCAGTGCAGCAGCGTTTCACCTGCGTACCAGAGGACACTTGGTTGTGCAGACTGATGGGCCGTTGCTTTCAGTTTGGCTCTTCTTCTCTTCTAGCGCACACATCCCACCTTGGACGGCGTCAAACAGCACCGGATTCAGGTCTCCATACTCTCCCGACGCCACCTCAATGACTGAACCAGGGGCAAACGGACAAGCAAGCAACTGAGTTCACGTCATCCTCAGCAGCCTAAAGATACACCAACACATGTGAAGGGGACGTACTGAAGTCTGCAGGGTTGTGGTAGGTGGGGCAATAAAGGCCCAGGGTCTTTAGGTAGGGGATGAGGTAAGGGACTGAACCTTTGTAGATGCACTGTCCCTGACTGAGAATGTAAAGCTGTAGAGAAACACAACTGCTCAATGTACAAAAAACATTCAAAGGTGTTTTGACGAAGTGACATCATCATTTTTCAGAATGGAAAATTACTTTAAGAAGAGTCGGTACCTTGTCAAACATCTCAAACAACTTGGCGCTGGGCTGGTGGATGGTGCAAATGATGGTCCTCCCCCCCAGCGCCAGGGAGCGCATCAGGGAAACCACCTGGTAGCATGACACGCTGTCTAAACCGCTAACACAGGGAGGGAAAGAATGAACGAGGTCATCAGGAGAGGAGATATCAACATGGGAGAGGCGAGATGTTCTACAGTCAGCAGGGGGCGGGGGGTGTTCGTCATCAGTCGGTGTCATTAATGTTCACCATTGAATTACATGTTGTTTATTGGAGACCTGTGGGAAAGTGGGTTTATTTTGGAACTGAAGGTTTTTTTTAATATTTATTATTATACAGAGACGATGTCTCCTCCAGCCCTGGAAGAGCTGGAGGAGGTGGCTGGGGAGAGGGAAGTCTCGGAAGTCCCCGTTGAGACTGTTCCATCCATGACCCGGCCCCGGATAAGTGGTGGAAGATGGGTAGATGGATGGATAGTTGAACCTTTTCTGGTTGAAGATGGACTCAAAATCAACTCGCAATCCTACTGCCAGTTTTTAGAAGACACTTTCTTCAAGCAGTGGTACAATAAAAAGTCTGCATCACATACATCAATGTACTCCACTGCGTGGTTAGCCAGTAAAGGCCTTAAAGAGGAAAGAATAATTACGTGGCCCCCTTCCTCAAATGAGCTTGAGAACATTTTCATTTTTCATTTTGTTGCATAATAATTATACACAGATAGATATTCTCCAAAGAAAGCCAAAACCTCACTTTTACATTCTTAAATATTTAGGTTTGAGATTTAAGAACATTTTAATTGTAATTGTTCAATAATAAAATGAATCCTCAAAAACACAACTTACCTAATAGTTTTGATCACAATGTATTTGGTTTCACTTCTGATCAACATGACATAAGTTCTTACTAAACATGAAATTAATTTCATCAATATCATCATCATATAATATATATATAAGCATCATGCTGATCACCTGGTGGGCTCATCAAAGAACATGACCGGAGGGTTGTTGACCAGCTCAAGGGCGATGGCGAGCCGTTTACACTGACCGCCCGACAGGGAGCTGCTACGAGTGTGAGCACAGTCCAGGAGCCCTAACGCAGTCAGAATCTCATTCACCTGGACAAGAGAGGACAAGACCAGGACACTGGGGGCTCTTCTGTCTCAGACTGAGTGACCATCTGGGGGGCAGAGGGCTGCCATTTCTACGCGTACATTTGGGGTCAGCATCTTGCTCAAGACACTTCGACATGTGGACTTGGGGGAACTGGGGATCTTAACCAGAACGAGGCCTTAACTTTTTTTGAATTGTGCTGTTGGAGAGTACTGAAATCCTGAAGCTGATCCATTTTAAAGCCCCTGAGGGGGGGAAAGGGGGCGTTGACATGAAGTGATGGAAAGGAGAACAGAAAGGACTTGCATGACGGTCCCTGGCTGTATCCATGACCACTGTGAGATACTGTAAACATGCTGTACATAGTTTATGCATCAGAACTCTCCCAGTGGAACCCGAGCTGTTATCGTCTATCTGTATTTTAAGCTAATAAATGTTAAACTCACCAGTTTTTTCTTCACATCCATAGATTCATCCAGCTTTAAGTTGGCTGAAACCTGTAAAGAGGATTTTTACATGATGTTTTTGCAAAGCAACAAGTATTTAATGACAGCGGATATGCAGCAGTCTCGGATCAGAGAGACTCCAACATTTAGCTATCACCCTTTTCTTTACAAGTTCAATTAAAAACATCATCTATCTATACATCTTCCAACACATCCGGGGCCAGATCATGGAGGCAACAGTCAGGGATTTCCAGTCTTTCCTCTCCCCAATCGCCACACGCCTCCTCTAGCTGATGAAATGGGCACATTCAGCAACATGGCAATAACAATAGCAACACGCTGCAGTCAGGAAATGAATAATCTGCTGGCAGTGACTATTGAAAGTTATTTGAACTTTTTTCCAGCATGTGCTGACATGT
Organism: Brachionichthys hirsutus; assembly: GCF_040956055.1. Classification (NCBI taxonomy): domain Eukaryota; kingdom Metazoa; phylum Chordata; class Actinopteri; order Lophiiformes; family Brachionichthyidae; genus Brachionichthys; species Brachionichthys hirsutus. The sequence goes on from NC_090907.1 coordinate 11,260,181, forward strand.
TGATCCCGGCTACATATGGCGCTCAGGATCAGCACTGGACAGCTCCATAGCTAATTGGCTACATATGCAGCTGTCCAGGTTTGAACCTGAAAGTGACGTCTTTTCCGCTGCATTGACTCGGGGAACGTTCTTTATCTTGCCCACTTCGGTTGTTTTTTTTGGTTTGAGCACAAACCAAACTTTGGTTCATACTTCTGATTTTTCTCATTTACAGTATGGCTTTATCTTTCAACAACCTTTTCAAAAAGTGATATCAAAACTGAATATTTTATTTTAATTACTGTGGCAGTTAAAGAGCATGTTAAGGAGTAGTTACATTTATTTTACATTAAATGACATTACATTTAGTTAATTTTTTACTGTGTTATGGTTTACATTTGGCCTTTGGAGGGCAAACATAATGCTAATGTGGCCCTTGGAGAAAATGAGTTTGACACCCCTGATCTAGACTGTACCTGTCAATCTCCCTAACAAGTTCTGGCTCCTTCCCCCCCAGCAAGGTGATATTCCTTGTCCCAAGAGCTAGTCACTATGTCCATGGATCAGGTTGTCAAGCACCCCCCCGCCGTCTGCTGCCACCCAATCCACATTGCACCCACCCTATGGTTCCCTCGGCGGGTGGTGAGTCCACCGGAGCAGTCATCGACACAAAATCCACAAATAAACAAACATTTTAAGGAGTTCAGACTTGCTGTGCCAATAAAACCTCACCATCATGGCCTCCCTTGCTGTGAGGTGTGGTAGCAGCATGTCCTCCTGCATGATGTAGCAGGACAGTTTCCTGAATGTCCGCAGATCCCTGGGTTTCCCATTTACCAGGATCTGACCCTTCATCCCTGTTTCCCTGAATAGCAGGAGGAACGGACACACACTGGGCAGTTCAGTGAGCTACTCAGACCACATGAGGCAGAGAGTAAACAGTGCAATGTAACCACCACACATGCTAAAACACAAGTCATGTATATTCTCTAATGCCTGTGAATCAAATCTAACTTTGTCGATCTGTCGATGAAAGAACGAACATTTCTCATAAGTATGAGCTCAGCTTTTTGTCCAACAGAAAATAGAAGTTATCAATCTCACCTGTATCCAGCCAGAATGTTCATTAAAGTGGATTTCCCAGCCCCCGAAGGCCCCATAATTCCTATTAGCTCCCGACTAGAGAACCGCCCAGACAAGCACTTCAGCAAGGCTTTGCAACCTAATGACATCAAACGGTGCATTGGTGATCATTTTAAGCGAAACTACAGAAAACCATCTTTATGATGTCCTTAAATGGGATCCATGCATCCATCCATCCATGTTAAAAGCAAACAACAACCACAGAAAAGGTGCCGTGATTTTATTAATGCTAATTAGGCCTCAAAGACGGTTTCTGCCACATTCTCCATTTGACAATATTCATGTAAATTGGTAGACTGGTTACCTCTCCTCTTCCAGCATGGTCCCTCCTGGATTGTGTAGGACAGGTCAATGAACTCCAAGTCCACAGCTGAGCGTTTGGGCAGGTGAGAGAAACGCTGTGCCTCAGTGATCTGGTTCTCAACCTTCTTCAGGTGCGTCAGCAACGATGCTTCTTGATGCTGTGGAGGCGGAGGCTGGCTGCCTCTGTTGCAAATCGCATCTTCCTCCATGGTGATGCTGACAGCGTCAAGTTCCAAAGCCTTATTATCCATACTAGCTCTCAGACTGTGGGAGGAGAGGGAGGGACGAGCAGGCTCACACATGGCACATTTTTTGTGTAGGTGTAAACCGGCTATAGTATTTGGTATATTGCTTACATTTATTGACGTAATGCATGAGCTAATAAAGTTCTGAAACAACATTGCAGCAGCTCGTCCAATAGATAAATAAAAATACAAAAGTAAGCGAAGGAAAGAAGAGAAAGAGAAGAAAGAAAGCTTCATTTCTGTCATTGATACACTCCAAGTACACAAATTAACTTTTCATTGTCTTCACTGTCACTGAATTTCCACTGGCAGACATTGTTAATAAAACACAGCTTAGTAGTACATCTATTTTTGCATCCATTTTCTTGTAAATGAGATGATGGCATCAGCGACAGGTGTTGCTGGAGCCTATCCCGGCTGATTATGTCGGGAAAGGCGGGGCACACCCAGGATGACAACCAAACCACCAAGACAATAATAAGACTCCCCAGGAGTATTAGCATTCACCTTATGAATGCTAATACTCCCCGGGAGTCATTAAAACCTGGCTAAAGAATCCTAAGGCATCATTAGCATCCATAAGGTCAAGGGTCGTTGCCCCCCCACCCCTCAGGTGTGGCTGGGGGTTCTGGATTTTGGGGACAGAAGTTAATACTGCATTGTGTGTTGCTGATAGATGGTGTCTTAATCCTCCTCCTCATGCCTGGTCTAGATACTTCCCAGTCACCTGGTCCCTCCCTACCTCCCATCCATCCATCCATCCATCCATCCATCCCCTCGCAGATGAGACAACCTCAATCGTCTTGTCTACAGCTGCTTCATCTGCCTTGCGGGTCACGGGTCTTGCTGGAGCCTATCTCAGCTGTCTACAGGTGAGAGGCTGGAGGAAACCAGAGAAGCTCTCAGAGAACCCACACAGAGAACATACAAACTCTGCACAGATAGGAATCGAACCCGGAACCTTCCTGCTGTGAGTTAACAGCGTGGCCCACTGGACCGCCATGCTCCCCTTTCTCTGATAAAGGTTTCATGCTAACCTGTCCACAGCTCTACGCTAAAATGGTTGTCCTCAGGATTATAAATGCTGGAGAAAGACGAAAAAAACCTCTCCTTGAATCAGAAAAGGGTGGATCCCTTTTCTGATCCGCTGGGAAATCACAGCGGAGGTTTGACCAATGTCAACCAAAATTCATTTCCATTAACCTGGCAAGTCTAAGAGGCAGAAATATGCAGCGTCCCCTGTGACCGCGAGGTGACTAATCATCACTTAAATGGAGATACGTCTAATCTACTTAGTTCTGTGTGTAAAAACGGTTCCCAAGTCTGAGGTAGGCCGGTAATTTGTCCCTTTTGAGACAGAAGCCTCATTTAATCGCTCATGGGGTTCTTAATCCCCTTGAGGATTATACTCAATTTTTCTTTCCAACCCTTGATCTAGTTTGAGCCAGAGGGGGCTGGAGTTACTGGGAAAAATCTGCAGACTCAGACGTACCACCAAGCATCAAGCCATGCTAATGTACGAGAACCGTCTACAGCTATCGCTGTCCTCTAAATCAGTGCTTCCTCCAAACATCTTTCACTGCCTGCAAGGACAGAGAAAGTCAAACGTGTCAAAAGGCCCCGGTAATATGGAAGCAAGGGAATGGAGGGACGGTTTGTATCGCAGTACGTCACAAGTCCACCGTTGCTGCATTGTTCTGGGTGAGAAGGGAGGTCCGAGACAAGAACTCAGTGACCTGGGATCATACCACTTCAGATTATCTACTCCGCCTGTATCTGACTCTAAGACTTGATGCTCAAAGTCAAATGGATTAAAGTTCTAACAGAATTAAACAAAGAGGTCAGGTCCAAATAGCTGAGTGGAAACATCAAACGGACCATAATCATGCCAAAGGCCTGGTTTCACTGGAATGAACTCAGAACAAAAATCTAATATAGACGGGTTCGTTCATATGTAAGTATTTATGTTGAATATTTTGCTATAAACTGAAGTATTCCACTTCTTCCTACTCCTTTTTTGAACTATGTGCTGCATTTTGTTGTGTCTTTTGTTTTTGTTTTCCATTATTTCTTTCCTTTGTATCTACAAATACTTACATATTTTTACCGGTTCGAAAATAAAATTCATTCATTCATGTGTGCACTGTGGTCAGGAGAGAGTCCTGAAACGTCTCCAAAATACAGTATATAACCAAATTTGTCCTGTGTCCTTCTCACGTCTCCAGCGGTTGGACACGTTGTCCAGGTAGACGTCCTCGCCTGCCTGCAGCTTTGACTTTATACGCATCGGCTGGTCCAAACACTTCCAGACCATTTCTGGATGCTATTTTAATACAGTTCATTAAACTAAGTTCTCTTTCACATTCTGCTCTGGATGCTTGAGATGTTTAGCTTCTAGATTTTAGTGCTGCAGTCACCACGTCTGAGAAGGTGCTGTTTTAGTGTCTGTATAAGACGTGTGGTTACGACAGTTTCTGTTTCTCACACACGATGTCCACCGAGAGGAAAACCTTCATCTTTCCAATTCTCATTTACAGAATCATGACGCAGCATAATATACAAACGGTAATTTAACACGGGCGACTTACAACCGAGAAGGCTTGATATAAAAAATATTCGGAACCAATTAGGTCGTAAGTCGACCCCCCCTGTATACAGTTTCAAGAATTAACATCAAAGGGGACGAAGCCCACCTGATCGATGGCAGAACCCGGAGCTCTCGTTTGACGGTTGTTCTCCGCGACGTGTCGGGATGTCGTTGGCCTCCCCGGACTGCAGCGAAGTCCGCTCCGAGCACCGGTGCGCACCGGGGAGTGGAGCGGAGAGGGCGGGTCGGGCAGCAGGGGGGACGGATACCACCGGCTGAGGTTGGGTCATTGGGTGGAGGGTGCGTGTGTGTGTGTGTGCGTGCGTGCGCGTGGGTAGAAGTTCAGAACGCTCCAACACACGTCATTGGACCCTTCCTCATGCAAACAGATTCAGTAGCAGGAGTCAGAGTTCCTCATAGAAACTGAAATTACATTCTAAAAAAACCAAAACATGGACAAATCTCCAAACCACAGCAGAACTGAATGTCTTAGTACAGTACATGCAAAGTACAGCAAAGTATGTAAAGTATAGAGTAAAGTATGTCTTTTTACCTCTCAGTGCATCTTTGCAAGCGAATGGCTCTTATTGATCTGAACTGGTTGTTGACTTCTCAGGCTACTTTAGGCTGTTCTTTCCAAAACATGGAAAGCATCATTTCCTAACATAATTCATCACGTGCACAATAGTCTGTTCAGCTGTCAAAATTAATCAACAACATAGCGTAATGGACAGTCAGGTGGAAACAAGAACTCGACTGGCAAAGGAAGAGTTTCAGATGCCAAATTCCATAAACACAGATCTATAATCAACCGAGGATATTGAGGAACAAATCATGAATTTCACCAAAAATGTCAAAGTGATCCAGAATCCAGGATCTCTTCTGGATCATCACCAAGTTGTTCCTGGTAACATTCCCAACATTTCCTGAAAATCTCTTCAAGATCCGTCTGGAACTTTTTGAGTTATCTTTGCTAACAAACAGACAAACAGACCGGCGCCGGTGACGACATGACCTCCGCCTCGACTGAAACGTGGGCCAGGCTGATGAAATAAAGTTGTCGTTGGAGGACATGAGTTTGGTCATGGCTCCCAGCAGGATCCCTCCGTTAACCGTACGAGCGCTGAAGGTCAGAGGTGGACGGCACAGGAGGCCGTTCTCCACCACCAGCTGGAAGTCAACCGTTTCTGTGCCCTCTGGACCAGAACCTGGAAGTCAGAACAAGTAGACGACTAAAGGTTAGACATCGGGCCACACAAAGACAACCAGTCACGCACACACCCAGACATAAAAACACCTCAAATGGTCCCCAAGAGACAAAGAAAGAGGAAAGTGCTGCTACCCACAGACACTGCCCTGCTGTGTGCCGATTTCCACTCTATAGAATCATTTATTGCATCCTGAATACAAATATCCAAGTCTATTCTGACCAGCTAAAAAGAACCCGAGCTTGTCTGTGCTTTGACATGACTGTGTGTTTGGGTGTGTGTGTGTGCGTGTGTGTGTGTGTGTGTGTGTCTATCCTAGGGGAATTTGCAGCAGTGTTTTGCTAGCATAAGGAACACTGGCAGTAATCTTTGCTGACCTTGAACTCTTTTTGTTGTTCACAGTAATTCAAACACATATGTTCTCATTCAATGTCCAGTTTGAAAGCGATACAAAGACTTGTTGACCTTGTTCTGTCCTCAGATCAGTAAATAATCCCAGCCACAAGTCACAAAAGCAGCGGCGACAAGGAAACAGCCTTTGATACTTCATTGTGCAAAGACTGATATGAAATACACACACACACGCACACTCACACACACACACACACACACAATCCCTCTGCTATTGACTTTAAATCCTTCCTGCATAGATTATTATTTTGAAGTTATTTGATGTTCATTCATCATTTTTATTTAACTACGAGATCTAAAACGTTTCCTTGAAATGCTTTTCTTTGTTTCTAAGTTAAGTCGACATCTCCCGGGCGACCTTTAGCGGCACCTTTGAAGGTGACTGGCACCTGCTGGAGGTCACGGGGTGCTGAAGTCAGCATCAGCATGTTTATCACCGTGAGGCTCGCCACACGTTGCTGTCATGAATCTTTCTTTTTATTTTTTAAATGACATGAGAAACTCGGCGCAGTGGTAAGCACTGTTGCCTCACAGCGAGATGGTCGCAGGTTCGTCTCCGGCTTGTGGCCATTCTGTGAGGAGTTTGCATGTTCTCCCCGTGTCTGCGTGGGTTCTCTCCGGGTTCTCCGGCTTCCTCCCGCCTCCAAAGACATGCAGCCTAGGCTGATTGGTGACACTAAATTGCCCGTCGGTGTGAGTGTGAGTGTGTGTGTGTGTGATTGTCTGTCTCTGTGTTGCCCTGCGATGAACTGGCGGCTTGTCCAGGGTGTCCCCTGCCTCTTGCCCATTGACTGCTGGGATTGGCTCCAGCTTGGCCCGCGACCCGATAGCGGAATAAGCGGTTAGAAAATGAAAAAAAAACATGAGAAACTCCTCGTGGTCCATTTATCAGATCAATGAAGACCATTCCCGTTTACGTCAACAATTATAAAAGCACGACGAGAGTAGGAACTCCAAACAAGGCATTCAAAAGGAGCAAACAAACATTCCGAACTTCAAGGTCACAGTTTAGATGACCTGAAGGAAAGTTTTATCAGCTTTTATATGTGATTAGGATAACGCTGGTCTCTGCTCCGGTGTGTCAACAGTCCGGACCGGAATAAAACCAGTGCTCGTTTCAGCGGCCTGCCATACAGCTGCAATGGCGACGCACGCTCTGCTTCCTGTAGCGCTGCTGCTGCTGCTGCTCTCTGGGACTGGAAGTGAGCCTCAACTTCAGCTCTATGATGGTCTGTGATTGCTGATGGGAATCAGCTACTTGTTCTGTCTTCCAGGTTCTGGTCCAGAGGGCATAGAAACGGTTGACTTCCAGCTGGTGGTGGAGCACGGCCTCCTGTGCCGTCCACCTCTGAACTTCAGCGCTCATACGGTTAAGGGAGGGATCCTGCTGGGAGCCATGACCAAACTCATGTCCTCCAACAACAACTTCAAGTAAGATCCAAACATTATCTTCTGAATTCAATATTTGATCAGCCTGGCCCATGTTTCATGCGACTCATTTTGCTCTGCTGTACTTAAAAGAATAAAAGAATAGATTATGCCATCACCGGCGCCGGCCTGTTTGTCAGCAAGATAACTCAAAAGGTTACAGACAGATCTTGATCAAATTTTCTGGAAATGTTGGGAATGTTACCAGGAACAGGCGATTACATTTTGGTGTGATCCAGAAGAGAGCCTGGATTCTGGATCACTTTGAAACATTTGGTGATATGCAGTCAATGGAAATGAATGATTTGTTTGATTATTGACCGATGTTTCACAGTCGTGTAGGGGGGGGGTCTTTATCTCACCACCAAATTTGATCTTGATCGAATCTGAATTGCAAATGGTGTCGCAATTTGTCCAAAAATAGGCGTATGGATCTTGATGAATACAAATCTGAAAATTGGTCTTGATTTAATTTAGATCCCATCAAATTTTGAGAATGTCCCGGATACCCATCTAGATACAAAATAATCTGGATTTACCCATTTACTTATAATGGAGGCTTTTTCTAAATATCCTATCTTGTAAAATTTGCTTTCAATTCAGTCACCAAAAATCACAGTCATAAAGGGGTCCGCTGTGAACCATCATGCAACATAGCTTCTGGTTCTGATCCAGAATGAGGTCAGGAAAAAATATTACATTTTAAGATTAAAACTTATTTATGGATTCAAAAATCAGTTAAAAATACACATAGACTCTGATTCACTTTGACTGTTCATGGTTGGTGTTTAAAGACACCAAGAACAATCTAGAACCTTTTGGTGCTGATCCAGATCACCATGTGGACGGTGTAGATCCAGCTAGGAGGGAAACAAGCTGCTTGGAGGAGGTCTGCGCTCTCTGAGTGGGTTTCTAGTTTTAGTTTGTCTTTTTCTGTGTTTCCTGTTCCTCCTCCTGCAGCTTCACCTACACGTACAATGAAGACTTCGGCCCGTACCTGGAGAGTGTGAACGGCTTAGCTGGGAGTCACGAAACCCGGACCTACTGGGAGCTGCTGGTGAAGAATTCAGATGGTTGGATCTACAGATCTGACGTTGGTGGGTCCAGTAGGAAAGTCAGATTTTGTGTTTACAGTCAGTCATGCGAACATAATCTCTGTGGATCTTGCCCGCAGGGATTGGATGCTTAATTCCCCGTTCTGATGAACAAGTTGTTCTCAAATTCTCAAATTATTGTTGACTTTGCACGGGAGGTTCATCAGAATGAGACCAGAGCCGACGGTGGATCGTATATTAATGTTGGCTGAATAAAGTCCTGCTCCACTTGTTCATCAGACTCAACTTTTCTTTCCACTCACTGCTTTTCTGATACAAGCACCGCTGATAATAGCGATATACCGAATGCGGTTATCGTCACGGAGACGGTCATTGACGGCCATGACGACCTGCCTGAAAATATAAGGCTTGCAGATTCGGTAACTTCGTTTAAAACACTTCTAAAAACATATTTATATAGACTGGCTTTTGATTGATGGAGTCCTCTGTTTTAATTACTTTTCATTTATTTGAATTTAAATTTTTAAATTTATTATTTTTTATATTTATTTAACATTGTTTTATTATTTTATGATTATTGCTGGGTACCTAGTCTCATCACTTGTGCCCTGATGCCATTGTTGCTTTGAAACACCCATTTTACACTGATTAATGTCTGTTTAATATGTATTTATTTGTTTGTATGATTTGTTATTATCTGTAAAAGCACTTTGCGAATTTTATTTCTAAAAAAGTGCTATATAAATAAAGTTTATTATTATTATTATTATTATTGTCCTATCAGCCCTCAAGCTAAGAGCCAGTGTGACAACAGTCCTTGTCACTTGTATTAAAATATCCCTTCCCGAGGGACCTGCAGAATAGCAGTGCCTTGGTTTCTAGACTCTGAGGTTCCCCTTCAGCTGTGAAGGTCTACTGCGTCGGCTGAACGAGGCGCCAGGTCCTGTCGGATCTGTTTGGGAGACGCCCTGACTTCCAGGTCATAGCCTTTTCCTGCCACATCTGGAACACCAGTCTAGCACAACTGGCCAATCAAGTTGAAGTCAGTGATTTGTCCGGCTCCGGTTCCTCTTGGTCCACCGACTGCAGAAGACCTGCCTGATTCTGAATTTTCATGACTTCTGGTGGGTTAATGAAATATGGATATGTCACAGTTCATTCGGGAAAAGTAGTTCTGATGTGGAATTCCAAGTACATCTGTAAACATGCAGGAATTTCTGCTAAAAGATCATTTTTTGCAGTTGCATCACTACAAAGTTGGGACAACTGCACTTGTTGCATTTCAAGCTTTAGCTGGTTTTGGCTGAGGTTAATTTTATGTTCCCCTCCCTGAACGTAGGAGAGCACAGAAATAGAAGCAGCGTGTCGAAGGACACAACACGCTGCTGAAGACAACACATAGTGATGCAATAATATAAAACGGCCAGGTTTCGACTTTGCATGAGGAGTGGCAAAGGAATCTCCTCATCTGCGCCACCTTCCACAGCGGATTAGTGCGGGCCGACCGGGTCAAAGGTCAGCTCTAATTTGTGTCACACTTTAAAGTTTAACCATTCCGCATGAGCTACTCTCAGAATACTGAGAACCGAGTTTATGTTCAGCAGTTTTTCACATCATTACTGCATAAAAGCTTTACATGCCTTGAAAAATACAAATAAGATTTTAACGCAATGAGGTAATTCTGACTTCATAGAGGCAGCAAACCTGCATGAGTCCATCCCGTCCATCCCGATCTCAACAGCAGAGGAGGGACGGTGACTGGTCACACCTGCTGTGTAGCTTTTGGATGAGACACGTGAAATCTAATACAAATGATTGGAGGCAGTGTTGTAGAAACGCCGACAATGCATAGCCGATGTTTATGGATGGAGAGGAAGAAGTGAAGTGAAGATGTGTCAAAGCTCCCTGCGTCTCCGGGCCTCACAGAGGACCACCGAGTTCACCCTCCATCGGGACGTCCTCCTGTTCCCCAACCGGTCGTTGTGGAGTCTTTGCTGCCCTCTAGTCTAGTGGATGCGTCGATGCCAATGCAAAACTAGCATGTGAGCACACACACCCACACCCACACCCACACCCACACCCACCCACACACACACACACACCCACACCCACACCCACCCACCCACACACACACACACACACACACACACACACACACACACACACACACACAATCCCTCTGCGATTGACTTTAAATCCTTCCTGCATAGACTATTATTTTGAAGGTATTTGATGTTCATTCAACATTTTTATTTAACTACGAGATCTAAAATGTTTCCTTGAAATCCTTTTTGTTGTTTCGTGAGAAGGAATGAATGTCAACATTGATAAGTTAAATCTTGTGTCATTCTGGCCTGTTGAAGACAAACACGACGGCCGTGCCTCGACGTCTCCCGGGTGACCTTTGAAGGTGACTGGCACCTGCTGGAGGTCACGGGGCGCTGAAGTCAGCATCAGCATGTTTATCACCGTGAGGCTCGTCACACGTTGCTGTCATGAATCTTTCTTTTTATTTTTTAAATGACATGAGAAAATCCTCGTGGTCCATTTATCAGATCAATGAAGACCATTCCCGTTTACGGCAACAATTATAAAAGCACGACGAGAGTAGGAACTCCAAACAACGCATTCAAAAGGAGCAAACAAACGTTCCGAACTTCAAGGTCACAGTTTAGATGACCTGAAGGAAAGTTTTATCAGCTTTTATATGTGATTAGGATAACGCTGGTCTCTGCTCCGGTGTGTCAACAGTCCGGACCGGAATAAAACCAGTGCTCGTTTCAGCGGCCTGCCATACAGCTGCAATGGCGACGCACGCTCTGCTTCCTGTAGCGCTGCTGCTGCTGCTGCTGCTGCTCTCTGGGACTGGAAGTGAGCCTCAACTTCAGCTCTATGATGGTCTGTGATTGCTGATGGGAATCAGCTACTTGTTCTGACTTCCAGGTTCTGGTCCAGAGGGCATAGAAACGGTTGACTTCCAGCTGGTGGTGGAGCACGGCCTCCTGGGCCATCCACCTCTGACCTTCAGCGCTCATACGGTTAAGGGAGGGATCCTGCTGGGAGCCATGACCAAACTCATGTCCTCCAACAACAACTTCAAGTAAGATCCAAACATTATCTTCTGAATTCAATATTTGATCAGCCTGGCCCATGTTTCAGTCGACTCATTTTGCTCTGCTGTACTTAAAAGAATAAAAGAATAGATTATGCCATCACCGGCGCCGGCCTGTTTGTCAGCAAGATAACTCAAAAGGTTACAGACAGATCTTGATCAAATTTTCAGGAAATGTTGGGAATGTTACCAGGAACAGGCGATTACATTTTGGTGTGATCCAGAAGAGAGCCTGGATTCTGGATCACTTTGAAACATTTGGTGATATGCAGTCAATTGAAATGAATGATTTGTTCATCAATATCTCGGTTGATTATTGACCGATGTTTCACAGTCGTGTAGGGGGGGGGGGGGGGGGGGGTCTTTATCTCACCACCAAATTTGATCTAGATCGGATCTGAATTGCAAATGGTGTCGCAATTTGTCCAAAAATAGGGGGGGTCATTGTGTTTAAGCAGGATGACAGAAAAACCGCTGGATGGATCTTGATGAATACAAATCTGAAAATTGGTCTTGATCTAATTTAGATCCCATCAAATTTTGAGAATGTCCCGGATACCCATCTAGATACAAAATAATCTGGATTTACCCATTTACTTATAATGGAGGCTTTTTCTAAATATCCTATCTTGTAAAATCTGCTTTCAATTCAGTCACCAAAAATCACAGTCATAAAGGGGTCCGCTATAAACCATCATGCAACATGGCTTCTGGTTCTGATCCAGAATGAGGTCAGGAAAAAATATTACATTTTAAGATTAAAACTTATTTATGGATTCAAAAATCAGTTAAAAATACACATAGACTCTGATTCACTTTGACTGTTCATGGTTGGTGTTTAAAGACACCAAGAACAATCTAGAACCTTTTGGTGCTGATCCAGATCACCATGTGGACGGTGTAGATCCAGCTAGGAGGGGAACGAGCTGCTTGGAGGAGGTCTGTGCTCTCTGAGTGGGTTTCTAGTTTTAGTTTGTCTTTTTCTGTGTTTCCTGTTTCTCCTCCTGCAGCTTCACCTACACGTACAATGAAGACTTTGGTCCGTACCTGGAGAGTGTGAACGGCTTAGCTGGGAGTAACGAAACCCGGACCTACTGGCAGCTGCTGGTCAAGACTTTAGATGGTTGGACCAACAGATCTGACGTTGGTGGGTCCAGTAGGAAAGTCAGATTTTGTGTTTACAGTCAGTCATGCGAACATAATCTCTGTGGATCTTGCCCGCAGGGATTGGATGCTTAATTCCCCGTTCTAAGGAACAAGTTCTTCTCAAATTCTCAAATTATTGAAGACTTTGTACGGGAGGTTCATCAGCATGAGACCAGAGCCGACGGTGGATCGTATATTAATGTTGGCTGAATAAAGTCCTGCTCCACTTGTTCATCAGACTCAACTTTTCTTTCTACTCACTTCTTTTCTGATACAAGCACCGCTGATAATAGTGATATACTGGAACACCAGTCTAGCACAACTGGCCAATCAAGTTGAAGTCAGTGATTTGTCCGGCTCCGGTTCCTCTTGGTCCACCGACTGCCTGATTCTGAATTTTCATGACTTCTGGTGGGTTAATGAAATATTATATGTCAAAGTTCATTCGGGAAAAGTAGTTCTGATGCGGAATTCCAAGTACATCTGTAAACATGCAGGAATTTCTGCAAAAAGATCATTTTTTGCAGTTACATCACTACAAACTCGGGACAACTGCACTTGTTGCATTTCAAGCTTTAGCTGGTTTTGGCTGAGGTTACTTTTATTCAAATTCAGATTCAGACAACTTTATTTATCCCAAAGGGCAATTCAGTTTAAACAGTCTACCAGACCATACAATACAACCAATACAAACATAATAAATAAATAAAATAACGTAGGAGAACACAGAAATAGAAGCAGCGTGTCGAAGGACACAACACGCTGCTGAAGACAACACATAGTGATGCAATAATATAAAACGGCCAGGTTTCGACTTTGCATGAGGAGTGGCAAAGGAATCTCCTCATCTGCGCCACCTTCCATAGCGGAGTAGTGCGGGCCGACCGGGTCAAAGGTCAGCTCTAATTTGTGTCACACTTTAAAGTTTAACCATTCCGCATGAGCTACTCTCAGAATACTGAGAACCGAGTTTATGTTCAGCAGTTTTTCACATCATTACTGCATAAAAACTTTACATGCCTTGAAAAATACAAATAAGATTTTAACGCAATGAGGTAATTCTGACTTCATAGAGGCAGCAAACCTGCATGAGTCCATCCCGTCCATCCCGATCTCAACAGCAGAGGAGGGACGGTGACGGGTCACACCTGCTGTGTAACTTTTGGATGAGACACGTGAAATAAGAAATAAGGAAAGTAAAGATGTGTCAAAGCTCCCTGCGTCTCCTAATAAAAAATTATTAGTGCAAAATGTATATCTACGGTATAAGAATAAAGAGACGTGAGGAGTGTGAACAGATATTTGAGGCTGGAGTTGAAAATCCGCACAGAGAGGATTTAAACCCGGTACCTTCTTGCTGAGAGGCGGCAGCACTAACCAGTACGCCACCGTGCCGCCACAGATGGTGTGTATTTCACCTTAATGTTGGTTTCGTTCTTGATTTTGTTTCAGGGAAGACATGGATTAAAAGTAGTCGGCTTCATACGGACTGAGACTGGGGACAACATCCTCTCTGGAGGATTGCAACAGGGAAAAGTCCTGAAGCGGGGAACGAATCAGCAGCTGTCTAGTCTAGTTTATAAAGACTGGACAAAGATAAAGACACGTTTATAACCACCTGAGGGAGATGAGGATTCATTTATAAACATCAGAGGAAGATGAGGACCAAGATTCGATTCCTTCCCATACGCTCTTCTCTAAGGGTTCTCTCCGGGTTCTCCCACCACCAACATACCGGTCGCACCAAGTTGTCCGTAGGTGTGAGTGAGCATGAATGGCTCTTTGTCTTTCTTGCGGCCCTGCCTTCAGCTGACGTCTCGTCCGGGATGTACCCCGTGTCTCGCCTGTAGCCGGCTGGAGACCCGCAATGCAGGTGGCTCAAGAAGATGAATGACTGAAACACCAAAACCCCTGAGGGACTAAATTCAGAACCCTTTTCTCTAATTGCTGACTGCAGTACTAGTTTTGGCCAGCAGGTGCTGCTAGTACTCCATGAGTGGATCCCTCCTATTGAATGTTACATGTATTTGTATAGTTGTACTCTATTTGTGATACCCGTTAGTGATAAATCATTTTGCTTTTGAGACAGAATCGATGCCTTATTTGTGCTCAGCCTACCTTCACCATGACTGTTCACATTTGCTGGGAGTGTTGGCACACTCTTATTCACTATCTGTGTGTTTGCACACTGGCAGGGGATGGACACCAGCCCTCTAATCCCTGTTAACAGCATCCTTTTTCATGGTGGGGGTAGCAGGATGGTTGTTGTCAGGGGCGTTAAGGTCAATGGAGGGAGTTTCATGGTTGTCTGAGCTCCTTCTTTTCATCCCAGATGCGCAAAGGTTTTCTTAGGCCATGGGGTTCCTGTCAGGATAGACCCAAGCCAGATAATAATGGGGGTCACCGGTACTCAGGGGTGGAATGAGAGGGCTGATGAATCAGGTGGTTCTGGTACAGCCAGGAACAGTTTCAAGTCAATTCAATTCATTTTTATTTCTATAGCGCCAGATCATAACAGAACATTATCTCAAGGCACTTTACAGGTGTAGCACGGGAACCCAACTTGAGCAGCACTTTGGCTACGGAGGCAAGGAAAAACTTCCATTTAACAGGCAGAAACCTTGAACAGAACCTAAGACTCATAGTGGGCGGCCATCTGTCTGGAGCGGTTGGGTTTGAGAACGAGAGAGAGAGAGAGACAGAGGTAGAAAGACAGAGAGACGTTGACAGAGAGGGGGTGAGAGTGCTAGCGAGCCCTCAACAGGCAGGCCCCACCTTACCTTGCAGAGCTCATTATGCAATATTCCAAAATGCTAGTCTGCCGTTGGTTCCAACAATTTCTAAAAGCAGACCGGGGGCGGAGCTTTCAGTTATCAAGCTCACTTATTGTGGAATCAGACACTATCTCTAGATAGACTCAAGACTTTCCTTTTTGACAAAGTTAATAGTTAATTAATGCAATAATCAATATCAGTAATTGCTGTCTCTTCCCCCGTAGTTGTGTGAGCTCTTTCCCTCTAAAGTACTTTAGAGTACACCTCTAAAGTATTTAGTGTAAATAATTTATGTTTATGTTTTGATGCTGGTCAGACTCTCAGCTCTGACCAACTTATTCTCTGATCGCCGGGTGATTAAAGAATCAACCGGTCATAGAGTCTGATCCACATACGGTTTGTCTGCTGAAGGAATACTGGCCCCCTTGGACTGTCCCCTGTGGACTGTCCCCCATGGATCGATCCCTATTTTCAATCCCTGTTGCTATTACTCCATCAGCCATCCTCCACCGGGAGGATTGACCCCCCTTCTTCATGTTGGCCTGCTGTTTCCCATGACCTCTGAACTAGCTGGGGTCAAGCCTGCAGTCGTCTGGACCTCCGGTTCCGCCACCTGCCCCGTCCCTACTCTGCAGATGGTGTGGGTAAATACCTGCCTGGATCTGGCAGCAGAATTATTTTGGTAACTTTCATAGAGCTCTACTAGGTTAGGATTAGTGATGACATTGATGACAGCTAATGTGCACATGATCAAACGACACAGATTACACACATGCAACACGCATGTGACTTTAGTCTTGACGCATGACGTCAGAATGGCGTCATGCTTGGCTCTCCTCGGCTCCTCTCTTCACTTGGCTCGGTTTGAAGGGCTTGTTTTTCCATCCTTGGAGCCAGCCGGACTTTGATCAGAGCAGCATTCCTGATCCCGGAACTGATTGCTGGAGAGAGAGAGAAAGAGAGAGAGAGAAAGAGAGAGAGGACAAGTGACGGGAGAGACAGCGCTGTGACAGAGGAGGGGGAAGGCAAGAACAGGAGAGGAAGAGTTCATCACAAAGTAAGCCGCTGGGCTGTGGGCATGCTCAGTAGATGCTCTCTCTCTCTCTCTCTCTCTCTCTCTCTCTCTCAGCAGAGAGTGTGTGGAGATAATTTTTACGATGAATGAAAGTACCAGAGGAATGAGTGCAAAATAGAACAAGGAAGCGGTAAAGGGCTTTGTCTCCCATCTGCCTCTTCCTCCCCTCGTTCCTCCCCCTGCCAGGGAGTTTTTCCTCACAAACAGGAACTTGGGGAGGCAGTGTCGAAGAGCTGGAGTGTGAAATCTGATCAAAGACGCCAGACGAGAGGCTGACCAGCGCCGGCTTCCCTCTTCCATTCAGGTCAGTGTCCAGAAAGAAAACGCTCTCCTCTTTTTCCGCTCTCTGCTCCAAACTCCTCCTGTTTCTCCTCTCCTCTGCTGGGGAGGCTGTTAGCAGCCAGCCTGTCAGCACCACACTCAGCGGAGCTACGTATGGGCTCTCATGGTCCAGATGTTCCTGTGTGCATGTGTTGACAGAGGACAGGTGCCGGACGTGACCACGTGGTGACGATACACAGAAATGACAGCGTTTTAACACGGGACGGGTGCTGAGGAGACACAAAGACACACTTCCACTTTACTGTTTGTGTTGTTCTTGGTGTTTCTGCGTTGTATGGACACGCACAGCGGTGCAAACTAGATGAGGTGCTTTGTTGATCATCATATATAGCTGGAGGCAAATCAAGAAGATTAAAAAAGAATCAAGTGGACTTGTTCAAGTTTGCCTGAAGACGTTTCACCTCTGAGGCTTCTTCAGTTCAAACTGACTGGGAGAGGGTCCAGATACTTTTCCTGCTGTTGGAGCAGAAAACTAAGGAAGAACCAAAACCACCATAAGACTCATCTGGAGTCGTTAACATTCATAAGGGGGTCGTTGTCCCACCACCCTCAGGTGAGCTGTTGAGGTGTGGCTGGGGGTTGTGGATTTTGTGGACAGAGGTCAATACGGCATTGTGTGTTGCTAATAGATAGTGTCTTGTTCAGGGATGGTTTCTCCAGTTTGACAAAAAAATCTTCTTTAACTCCTCTCTCAAACCATCTGTCTTCCCTGGATAAAACCGGGACATTTTTGTTCTTTCTGGTGCAGGTGGACTGCTGAGTCTTGTCCTGTGGAGGTGTGGAGGTGTCTAGGAGAGGTAGCTGTAGAGTTTTTAACAGGGTTGTTTAATACAATCCTAGAGGGGGAGAAGATGCCAGAGGAATGGAGGAGAAATGTTCTGGTGCCCATTTTCAAGAAGAAGGGAAACATACAGAGTTGTGCAGACTATAGAGGATGAAGCTGATGAGTCATACGATGAAGTTATGGAAAAAGGTGTTTGATGCTAGACTCAGGACAGAAGTAAGTATTTGTGAGCAGTAGTATGGCTTTATGCCGAGGAAGAGTACCACAAACACAATATTTGCATTGAGGCTAGCAATGGAGAAGTACAGGGAAGGTCAGAAGGAGCTGCATTGTGTCTTTGTAGATCTAGAGAAAGCCTAGACAGGGTGCCCAGAGAGGAACTGTGGTACTGCATGAGGAAGTCTGGAGTGGCAGAGAAGTAAGTCAGAGTAGTTCAGGACACGTATGACAGCAGTGAAGTGTGCAGCAGGAGTAACAGGTGAGTTTAGTGTAGAGGTGGGATGCACCAGGGATCAGCTCTGAGCCCCTATTTGTTTGCCATGGTGATGGATAGACTAACAGATGAGGTGAGACAGGAAGCCCCTTGGAATGTGATGTTTGCAGATCTTTAGCTCTGCTCCAAAGGGAGAAAGCTGGAAGAGCCTCCTGCAGAAACTCCAGGGATTCATTTATTCCACCACTGGGATGAATCCGTTCCTCTTGAAGGGTGGGTTCCCATGCGTTTTAAACCATGTCCCACTCCTGACGGCCCATATAAGGCTCTGTGATCCATCACCCTGCAGGCTGCCATGCTCTCTGAAAGGGCCGTGAACTTGTTACCTCGCCTGCTTGCCAATGTGTCAGGCTCATTTGTCTTTCCTGTGCCCCCTTTCTGTGGGGTTTCCTTTCCCAGGACTGCTGCTGTCTTGAAATAATGGTGCTGCATTCAGAGTGACCAGGTTGCTAGTGCAGCTTGTGAATAGAGATATCAAGTCTGGTGCCACAATCTTCCGCTGACCTCCTTTCAGAGCCGCTTCCTCTGCCTCCCCTTCAGGGGCCGTGATGAGTCGTCATCCTGACTCCAGTCTTTCGGCACAATGACACGACATCCATAGAACATTTTAAACAGTGGGTAAGCCGGCCTGGAGCTCCGTCTCCAGGTTAGTCTTCCCTGTCTGTTGTCTTAGGTATCTCTGGCTCCAGCCGGCTCAACACGGCACACGTTCAAAATGGCGTCGCCAAGGGGCTTTTACCCCCCCCCCCCCCCCCCCCCCAAGCAGAATTCACATTTCCCTCTTGTCTTGCCCTCCCGAGTTATTCAGATTAAGGGAAACTTATGGTTTCCTGGGTGATGGAGAGGCTGCCTTTTTGTTTCTGTCTGAGGAGTCACACAGGGAGCGTTCATGGGGAATGTTTTTTAACCAGAATGGAAGGTGAATGAGACGGCTGAAAAAGAACCAGGAAGTCTGCGGTCACGGGGAAGCTTGGATAGGATTATCGCTTACATAAGATGGTGGGTGGTTTGGAGTCGACTCCTGTC
The DNA here is from genome assembly GCF_040956055.1 of Brachionichthys hirsutus. Lineage (NCBI taxonomy): Eukaryota > Metazoa > Chordata > Actinopteri > Lophiiformes > Brachionichthyidae > Brachionichthys > Brachionichthys hirsutus. The sequence goes on from NC_090907.1 coordinate 11,279,292, forward strand.
GCCGTGGGAGGACATCAGACGCCAGAAGGAAGCACCGGGCTGACACTGGATGGCGGGGCTGTTGAGCTGCAGTGTGGGTAGAAGTCCTTGCGACCTGTCAGCTGTCAGAGAATCTGTTTAGTTTAGTGCTGTAGCAGTGTCAGCAGCAACGTGTGACTGTTGTGTGAGACATCAGGAAAACACTGAGCGCCGAGGTAGACAAGTTCAACACACCGAGTGTCACCGAGATCAGGCCTGGTCTGTTTCCAGGGCGGTTCAGTCCTCCTCCTGCAGGAGACGCATGAAGGTCCAGTCCAGCACATCCTTGCAGGGGTTTCTGACATGCGGCAGGTCATTTAGGGACAGATATTATAAATGCATCATCAGGACGCCTTTCGGCACAGCTGCAGAAAATATTAGAACATTGACACAAACTCTGATTGTGAAATGACTTCTACGGAATCATACAAAGCTTCATGGCCCAATCATTTGTAAAATCTGGTGTGGTGACAACATAGAAACGAATTAAAGATAACCTTGATTCTAGAAAAGCACAGTAAAGTTATTGTTAGGGCATAGATAGGGGGGGAACCCAAAAGCACGACAGAAGAATGGAATCCAGTAACGTAACTTTAATATTCAAGCACATGTGGTCAGTCCAAACCAGCAGACAAATCAGGCAATCAGACCAATCAGGCAGGCAAATCCAAAGACGCAGGCGAGCAGTCAAGATCCAAAAAACAAGCAGGGGAGGTACACAAGAATCAGTCAGAATATAAGCGCTGGAGAGTAGGCACACGTTGCTGACACTCTGGCAGAGCGCAGAGTACTGAGCAGAGTATAAGTGCAGTGGGGCTGATGAGGAGATGAGCAGCAGGTGTCCAGAGCAGCACAGGTGACGTGGATAAGCTGATGACGGGTGTGGCAGGCGGAGCAGAGAGAGAGTGGAGCCGGAAGCTCCAGCCGGGTTCCTGACAGTTATACATTATCACTAAAATAAAACATAGTAATTATACACTTTATCTTTGTTTTTGAAAGTGTGTGGCACAGGTGGATGGTGGAGGAGGGGGAGAGACGTCTTTGCCACGCAACCAATAGCAATTTTTAATTTCTTGGGAGCCATACTGAGGGTAATTATGGCTCCCAAGAAAGCACAAGAAACAGGTTTCAAGGAAGGGAACTCAACGACAAAAATTGAGAGCAATGCTGCGTACAAAGCGCAGAGTTGGATGACGTCGAGTGTGGGAGTTGTTGCTATTCAACCAAGACTTGTTCTCCATCTGAGTCAAAATTTGTTCTTACATTGTGTTCCTAAACTGATTTGTTTGATCTGATCTGATTTATGAACAAAACGGGGCGGGCAGGCATTCTGTGAGGTCACAGGTTTGTTTTCAAAGCTTGAAACAATGACAGTCCATCCATCCATCTGCGTCCATCCATCCCCTCCATCCATCCTCTGCTGAACAGTAAACCGAGCACTGTCGATGGCTTGTTTTACCTGAACCACTCACTCCAGTGCTTCTCTTTTAGCTGGCAGTTTCATTTTCTGGTCTTTTCATATGGTAATGGGGGTCAAAAGATGAGGGGATTCTCACATTCAATATGAAACTCGGCCTTTTGTGTAGCCGTGGCGTAGGCTAAGCTGCTACAACAGCGGCCAGAGGTGAAACTGAATTCAGCTGGAATGCCCCAGTGGGTCTGGACTTGGGTCTTCCTGCTTGACTGGACTAGAACGGAGGACTGAGCAGCGATGGTGTTGCTGCACTGGGCTTTTAAAATGATTCGGAGATGACACTGCGACTGGTTCAGGTTATGCTCAAAACATGGCTTCAAATAATTTAGGAAAGGAACCCAGATCATTTCATTCGTGATCGGCATCGGTCAGACGGACGTTGTAAGTACGGGTGGTCGTAAATCGCGCGGGTCGTAATTCGGATAGTGCGTGTATTTATTTGCTGTCCTAATGTTTGTAGCAACTGAACAGCAAAATTGAGATATAACTGCTTCATATAACCCGAGCACACACCTGCTCCTCTGACCCCTCATCAGGTTCATCAGGTTTTGCTTGCAATTTTAAATAAAAGGGAACAAAATGCTGCACCCCTTTTCAGCTCTGCAGCAGGTTGAAGGGGTTCTTTTCTGCTTTTCTTAGAAATTCCATCCCCTAGTCTTCATGTGATCGAGTTGGAAAAACCAACCAAGCAATGTAAAACATAACTTTCCTAGTGAGAGAATGAAAAGGTGGCGGATCATCAGCGGACGTTGTTCTTTAAAAAAAAGCCTTCATTCTGCATGGAAGAGAAGAATGACATGGCCATGACGCTATTATCACATGATCACCTTTTACTGAGTAAGATATTTCATGAATGGCTTTCAGGCAAGCGTGCTCCTCCTCTAGTTCCTCTTCTCTGACGTGGATCCAACCCTCTCACATCCTCGCTCAAAAACAGGCGCTTGTCCTTGGGACCTCCTTCAAGACTGAGCCAGAGCAGCATTTTTCATATTCATAGCAAATATGTATATTATTTGAAGTGCAGACATCCAGATAATAAAAAAAACCTTGTCCTGATATGCACAAATGAGAGCTTTTATTAGATGTAAATGCTTCTGCACAGGATATGAAACAAAAATGGTCTTTGGTATTAAGAACCAAAGTCTCAAGCACGGTGTGAGGCGTAGAAATTCCTAAGCAGCCCCTCTCCTTTACTGCACCAGGTTTTCCTGTTCTGTGGTCTGTTTCTGGACCAAAGAAAAAAGGGTGCTATTTCTCAAGCTACTTTCAATTTCCACCCATGGCGGTAATTCTTTGAAATAGGAGACACCTATTTCCAGATCACATAATGTTGTTGACTGCTCTGGAGAGAGCGGCAGCATGGCCTCGGGCCGAACCAGAACCAAAGTGCTGGAAGAATGATCGGTGCCTTGCATCCTAATTCAATTCTATTTTAACGGGAGTTCTGGTCTGGTGAGGATCTATCAGGTCTTGCAGCATTCCTCACACACACACACACACACACACTCACACACTAGGTGTTGGGGAGGGGGGGGGGGGGGGTGCATTGAGCCTGTTTCTGGAGGCATCCCTGCCATTCTAACGTATTTACACTGCTGGTGGTGGCGGTGAGGTTCTGGAAGCAATTACAGGGTCCCATTTGACAGCTGCTGGAGAGAAAGGTACACCAGCCAGTATTGTTAAATATGATGCCCTCCCTCCCCAGGGTGGTGTGGATGGGGGGGGGGGGGGGCTGTGTAGGCTGTGAAGACCAAACACGACATCCCATGGGTGCTTCAGAGCTGCTGCCCGCCACCTGCACCTGGTATGAAAGGACCGCTTCGGGGCGACTGGTCCTGATGTATTTATGAGGAGAAGGAGAAGCTGATATATTCACCGCCGCCGAGGCGAGGCGGAGGTTGTGTAGTCGCCGGCGCCCGTCTGTCTGCCTGTCTGCCCGTCCGTGAGCAACGTAACTCACAAGGTTCTGGATGGATCTGGATGAAATTTTCAGGAAATGTTCGGTGATGATCCAGAAGAGAACCTGGATTTTGGATCAGTTTGAAATGTTCGTTAACAATAGAGTCAATGGAGCTTCAAAATTCGTTCCTCAATATCTCGGTTCATTATTGACCGATGTTTATGGAATGTGACACAGTCATGTGTCACACTCTGGTTCACTTTAACTTTTCATGGCCTTTTGGTGCTGATCCAGATCACCATGTGGACGGTGTAGATCCAGTTAGGAGGGGAATGAGCTGCTTGGGGGAGGTCTGTGCTCTCCGAGTGCTTTCCTAGTATATCAGAGCACCCTTCACCTTATGGATGCTAATGACTCCTGAGGATTCATTTGTGTTTTCATGACTCCCGGGGAGCCTTGGCATTCATAACGCTCTTGCTAATATTCCTGGGGAGTCTGATTGCCTTGGTGGTTTTGGTCCTTTCTTTGTTTCTTTGTTCCTGCTCCAACAGGAGTTTAAGTATCTGGACCCTCGACCAGTCTCTCAGAACTGAAGAAGCCTCTTGGATGAGAGGTGAAACATCTTCAATCAAACTTGAACAAGTCGTTGCTTCTTTGTTTTTTTTTGCTCTTCGTGATGTGTCTGATAGTTTTTTTTTTCGGTCTTTGTCATTTTTTGCCGGCAGTACGTCTGAGCTGCAGCGCGGACTCTCAGTTCTGAGCTCAACCAAAGGAGTTCCTTTGGAGTTGGTTGGTTGGCTGGCTGGTTGGTTGGTTGGTTGGTTGGTTCTTACACACTACCACACTTCATTTCACGGCATTACAACAAATAGTGTAAATTCTAGGGTTCACTGCATTTTCATCACCTCCTCTTCCTACACCCCTCATGGTGAATATAAAGTGCTCTGCAGGGTGCAATGAGCTCCATTTCTCCTCCAACTAACAATGAAAATTAGGAAAAAAATACAGCATCATTGTAGTAAAACCATAAAATATTACCCCCCCCCCCCCCCCCCCCGGTCTGCGCCGTCCTCCTAAATCTTGTAGCTCAAGCTAAGCGCCAGACACCGTAGCAATCCTGCCCCACATTCTTCTCACTTATCTAGGGTGGCTAAGCACAGATGGCCCCTTGAGAGGTATTGAGGTAGCAGGGGGGCGGGGGGGGGGGGCTCTTGGGAGGTCTGCTGGCTGCCAAAATAATTACCTGTCACACAGGGTGATAGTTTGGGTGAGAAGGAGTTACTTGTGCACCTGCATTGATTAAAGTAGTCTCTGGGCTGTTCTTCTTATGCCCGTTCAAGCTTCACCTTAATTTACTTGTGTTCACTTATCCTCCATTGTATAACGCTGGACTCTCTGGTGACGGTGGAAGAGAAGAGAACACCGATATTATCGCCCATGTCAGTGAGCTCTGCACGCCGTCATCGGCAACGAGAGGAACCGTTTCAGTCAAAGCCAAAACGAAGCAGCAGCCGGACTCATCAAGTTTGAGTGAAGACGTTTCAGCTCTCATCCAAGAGGCTTCTTCAGCTCCGAATGACCGCTCGAGGGTCCAGATACTTAAACTCCTGTTGAAGTAGTAGTAGTGGGTTTTCTTTAATCCACCTGCTGCCACACTAACTGGCCACAGGAGGATTACAGGGATTAGAGAATAAAGTGCAAAATGACATGAAAGGAAGCGATGAAACTGGATGAGATGAGACATAGTTGATGCATACGAGACAGATAAAGGAGATGGACATGAAATGCTTTGACTTGACTATAAAGTCTTTGTTGTGGAGGGAAATAAAAAAAAAGAAAATAATTGACTTATTAGAATCAGAATCAGAATTAGAATCAGAATCAGAAGTGGTTTATTGCCATTGTCAGTGAGGGTTCACAGACTAGGAACGTTGCTCGGTGAAGTCGTTCTACATCTAACATTAAGGACAAAATACAAAGACCATACAGGTACAGACATCAACAGCAGCCGGAGTGGTTACACAGATGTGTACTAGCAGCAGTAAACTATCGTCATCACGCAGTGCAAATGGAAAAGTGCAAGTTGTATTCAGGAGTCCGGGACAGAATTATTAAGTGTTCATTAGTCTTACGGCTGAGGGAAAGAAGCTGTTCTTGTGGCGGGAGGTTCTGGTCCGGATGGACCGTAGCCTCCTGCCTGAGGGGAGAGGGTCAAAGAGACCATGTCCAGGGTGGGAAGGGTCGGCTGTGATCCGACCTGCACGCCTCCGAGTCCTGGAGACATACAGGTCCTGGAGCGATGGCAGCTTGCAGCCGATCACCTTCTCCGCAGCACGTACAATGCGCTGCACTCTGTGTCTGTCCCTGGTGGTGGCGCCAGCGTACCACACGGTGATGGAGGAGGTGAGCACGCACTCCACAATGGAGGTGTAGAACTGCACCAACATCTGGGTTGGCAGCTTGAGTTTCCTCAGCTGCCGCAGGAAGTACATCCTCTGCTGAGCCTTCTTGATGAGGGAGCTGATGGTCGGCTCCCACTTGAGGTCCCGGGTGATGGTGGTGCCCAGGAAGCGGAAAGAGTCCACGATGGAGATGGGGGTAGGGGAGTATGTGAGGGCGAGGGGGGGCGGTGGGGCTGTGACTTTCCTGATGTCGACAATCATCTCCACTGTTTTCTGGCTGTTCAGCTCCAGGTTGTTGCTGCTACACCAGGACACCAGCCGGTCCACCTCCCTCCTGTAGGCCAACTCATCACCGTCCGAGATGAGCCCGATGAGGGTGGTGTCGTCCGCAAACTTAATCAGTTTGACGGACTGATGGCCAGAGGTGCAGCAGTTGGTGTACAGGGAGAAGAGCCAGGGGGAAAGTACACAGCCCTGGGGGGATCCGGTGCTGATATTATTATTGATGGGTCTAAATCCGTTCCTGGGTTATGATGATAGATAGATAGATAGATAAATAGATAGATAGATAGATAGATAGATAGATAGAGAGGCAGGCAGACAGGCAGATGTCGGTCATCGGGTTCACTCATGTCCTTCTGTTGAGGACTCAGCTTTCAGCCTCTTATGGAGTTTTCATCTATCAGCTTTCGTCCGGTTGTGTTGCTCCTGCATATTTTCTGCATTGCTGTGCAGCGTTCTGGGCACCAACGGATTATTCAGTCCAGAGTCCAGACAGCCTGGTGTCTCCTGCTCTGCCTTCGCTCACTGAAGTGTCACTCTGACTGATGCCAGTGGAGATCATTTTCCTCAATGGCTCAGGAAAAGCGAAAAGATTCTGAGGCTGAGTCATCTAGAAATGATTTAAATTATACATTTAAAGAGTCTGGAGAATAACTGGCTGGCATTTTGATAAAGCATGTCTTTGTTTCTTTTCTTAATCTGATGGGGAGGAGAAATATTTGTTTCAAGGCTTTCCAGAGACAATTTGATCGATTACTTTCTTTCCTGGACTGATTTAAAATGTAAAATTGTATGATTATCGCATTATTAATCTCTCTTAGGACCGATACCACATCTGTCATTGTCTCAGATACTAGATTGTATCTGCTGTGAGCGTGATGGCGAGATCTGCTGTTCCTCTGTTTCACCAGCAGAGGGCGGAAGGAAACGTCTTTCCGCCTGGCGGGGAAGTGCGCAGCCGCTCAACGGGGGGCGATTGCAGCACTCTCGGTCTCTGTCTGCCGAAATTTAGTTTTTGCAACTCAATAACAAAAAACTTTCGTTTTTGTTATTGAGTTTTTGTTAAAGATAATTTACAAGATAAGTTTTCTATAAACAAGAAACAGTAAATAATTTAATAATTTGCTTTTACTGTAAGAATTAAAATTCTAACATTTACAGGAGAGAATTGTTTGTTAAAATGTAACAATAAATAATTTAATTAATGATATATTAATATTCTAACTCATGGAGTTTATTTGCAAGCACCCTTGATCTTTAAAAAGGAAAGCCTGATTTTAAATTTATATTGAATTTTTTTTAAATACGTATAGTCAATTGAAATTAATCTGAATCTCAAAAACAAATTCATTTAAATTCGAACCAAATTTAAAATGACAGCAATCACAAATCGTTCATCTTTCTTTTGAAACATTTACAAATAAATTCAAATCAATAAAAGTTGCCTCAAAGTGACGAAAGCAAAACATTGAAACTGTCATTTTTTTTCCAAACAAGTTTAGTATTCCTGATTAAATCAGAATATTTCATTTATTATAATTTGACAGTTAATCCTGTTCCTCTTACAGACACGTGAAGGAACTTTTGATGCCTGAGACGAACTGATTTCAGTTTGATTTCTAACAGTTTGCGTCTGAACATCTGGAATGAAACGATAACTGAGCGTTAGTCTTTGGACTTCGGTGACAGATGCAGCGCGCACGGCCGTCCGCCGTCTCCCGGGACGTTACCGGAGGGGGGGGGGGCAGACAGGGGACTTTGGAATCAAGTTTCTCTGAAACGCGCTCCAGCCTCGATTTGCGCGCGGCACACTCACGCACTCACCCCGGCTGGGAAGTGTCCCTGGTAGATGATTTCCGTCTCTGCGCGTCGTCCCCCTCGCACCCCCCGCCCGTGGGCCCCGTCCCCCCCCCCCCCTCCCTCATCGCAGCGTAAACACAGTGTTCCAGAGGAATGTTGGACTCCATGACCTTCACTGCGGTTCATTCGGTTCAGCCTGGCCGCGCTGTGCTCCAGCATCAGCACCCCCCCCCCCCCTCTCCCTCAACAGCCCCTTCACTACACGCTCAATTTCCCCCCGCCTTGCCTTTTCGTCTCGTCTCTTCTCCTCTTCCTCCTCTTCCTCCTCCTCGTCCCTTTTTCTTTCTTCTCCTCATCCCTTACCGCCATCGCACCGCTGTCTTTTTTCTTTCCCCTTGTTCTCTCCTTTGTCCTCTTCCTCCTTATTTCTTTCACTCTGTCTTGGACGGTCTGCCTCCCCGTTATTTTGCAGCGGTGAAATCAGTCTGTTTTGTCTCTCTTCATTGTGTCTTTCTTCCTCATGTCTTCTTCCTTTATTTCTTAATCCTTGTGTCTTTCGTTTTCGTGTCTTTCTTCCACATTCATATATTTCTTCCTCATGTCTTCCGTCTTCATATTTTTCTTCCTCATGTCTTTTGCCTTCCTATCTTTCTTCCTCATGTCTTCCGTCTTCCTATCTTTCTTCCTCATGTCTTCCGTCTCCCTATCTTTCTTCCTCATGTCTTCCGTCTTCCCATCTTTCTTCCTCATGTCTTCCGTCTTCCCATCTTTCTTCCTCATGTCTTCCGTCTTCCTATCTTTCTTCCTCATGTCTTCCGTCTTCCTATCTTTCTTCCTCATGTCTTCCATCTTCCTATCTTTCTTCCTCATGTCTGCCATCTTCCTATCTTTCTTCCTCATGTCTTCCGTCTTCCTATCTTTCTTCCTCATGTCTTCCGTCTTCCTATCTTTCTTCCTCATGTCTTCCATCTTCCTATCTTTCTTCCTCATGTCTGCCATCTTCCTATCTTTCTTCCTCATGTCTTCCGTCTTCCTATCTTTCTTCCTCATGTCTTCCGTCTTCGTGTCTTTCTTTCTCTGTCTGGTCACATTCATACCTGATTTGTATGTCAACCTGCAGGTGGAAACATGGCAACATGCTTAATGCACGCACGTGACTGATACATGCACCTTGCTCAGGTGCCGTTATGTGCACGGCCTACCTCTGCACCCTGTCGTCCCACAGTTCTCCCCTTGTCCACCCCCACCCGGCCCCTCCACCCTGGCCCAGAGTAGCCTGCGGTTCCTAGAAACAGGATACCGAGAGCCGGAGGCTTTAGTGTCTCTGCTTTGTGAGGCATCTGAGGGTTCCTGGTGCATCGGGCAGCTCGGCGGGTTGAGTACCGACGTGACAAGCAGACAAGAGCTGCTACGGTTTTACCTGACTGGAACGTTTTCGACAGTCGGGTTCATGGAGTTTAATTGCTGATTGCTGTAGGGTAGAGCCGGTCATAAACAGAAACAGAGGCGGTCATCACGGGTCACGCTGAACGGCAGCGTCTGACAAGCAGAGATGCGTTTTGTGTTAGTAATGGAGGCTGCAGGGGCGGGACGAGGGCCGAAACGTCCCCGTCAGCTGGTTTCATAGCATCGGCGTCAGGCTGCCAGGTAACCTGAGCAGCAGGGTCAGCAGCCGGGGCCCACGCACACACACACACACACACTGGCGGCGTGTCCGAGGTGTGCCCCGTCTCTCGCCCATAGCTAGCTACGATAGGACCGAGCAACACCCGTTAGCCGCAAAGCAGAAAAGCAGCTTCAGACGAGATGGTCGTCTCATCTATCGTGTATAAATACACATACATGTATCGACACACAACACCAACTGGAATGCCTAAATAGTTCAATAAGCAGTGATGGCTGTTTTCTGTATGCAGAGAATCTAAAAATGCCTTGCTAGAAAATGTTGATCTGTAGAAAATGAAGAGGAAGCGGAAGAGGAGTCTCCTGAAACATTTCCTCCTGTTCCTGCTGGCAGGAAGCATTCGGGATTCATCCATTCCCCTCTTCCTCTTCCTCTTCCTCTTCCTCATCATCTGCGTCTTTAGTCTGACTTCATCAACTCTCTCCTGTGATCCTCCAACCCCTGGCCTGAACACGCGTTTTCCTGTCTGTCTGTCTGTGCCTCTAATTCCTTCCCGTTTTCTCCTCGCTAACCTCAGACCAGTCTTTCCTTCCTGGCTGCTGGGATTTGCTTGCATTGATCCAGACGCTGGAAATCGTCCCGTTGCTCTACCTGTAGTTTGACATCATGTATTCATTCATTTCGCCGCCGTGCAGCTTGAGGACAGGAGGACAGGAGGACAGGAGGACATCCAGCCACTCAGGCGTTGTAGTTGTTGCTCAGCGATAATGAAAGTGGCGCTTCCTCATTGTGCATCGACATTAAAGAGGAACTTGGCTGACCTCTGCTGGGCTCTGCAGGCAGCACTGCAGAGGTTAATGACGGTTAGTGATTTGATTTTGGATGGAACTCGTCTCCTCTGGCCTCCTCTGGCTGGGGAGCCCGTCAGACAGCTGGTGCCGCCGCGAGCAGAGACCGGCTGAGTGCTGGTCGGCGCTGAGACTGCAGGACTCTTAAAGATTATCATGCTAAAAACCAGAGCACAAATGAGCAAGGCCTTATTTGCATTGTTAAACTGGCAGTAATCAAATGTTCACTGTTAAAGATGTCAACGCTGCAGCAATGAGAGAGAAATACGGCAAAGTGATTTTCAAAATGATTTGCCATGCAGCTCCATCGCTGACCTGCAAGAAAGAGAGTCGCGTGCAGAGTCTGAACCGAGAGCTCACTGTGAGGCGAGAGGAACAGAGATAGAGGGCGAGGGAGAGGGAGAGAGAGAGAGAGAGGTGGGGTGGCAGATGGCTAGAAGTATAGCCTGCTAAATTATTCATCTAGGCAGGAGTCTGGAGATAGAAAGGCGGATTCTAAGGTAGTACGAACACTTTTATTAGGATTCTTAGAACCGTGAATAGATTTGATTCTAAATACTGCGATTCCCTCCAACTAATGGTATCTGGAAACAGCTTTCTGTGTACTGCAGTACTTTGCCTTCTAAAGCCTGCAGAGTGAACAGTAACAATAAGAACTAATCCTCATAATAATAATGAAGGAACATGTTTTTACAAATATCCCTGAAGCAATACGAAGTCCGTGTGAGGCCCTTCAGTGGGCTCCGCTCGGTCTGAGATACGCTCCAATGTCCTCCAGAGGTTGGGTTTAAGCAGAGCGGCTCAATAAATACTAATAAGAACAATAATTTAAATGGGCCAGGAACTCCTTCAGTGGCTCGCACGGTGCGGAGCTTTACTGGAATCCTCCTCTCGAGAGAATCTCAAAGACCCGCCTGTCTGGATGTAAATCTAATATCAACATGTTTATATTTGCCTCCAGATGTTGCTTGTTTTTATTTACCTCATAGCAACACTAATGTTCCATTTTTCTTATCTTTGTGCATCAAGTGCATCACATGTAACACTCAGATTCAGGCGCACGCACGCACAGACACACACACCTACACACACGCGCACACACACACACACACACACACACGTGGAGGGCTCCAGGGAAATAGAGCAGAGAGGAACCTACGTGCCTTTGCGAAGCAAGGGCTGTCTGGTGTCATGGCAACCAATGCAGATTACCCCACCCTCCATCAGTTAGAGAGAGAGGAGAGGAGCGAGGGATGGGCACACACACACACACACATTCACACACGTGCACACGGATGAACATACGCAGACACACCTGAAATGGTCTCAAAACCAAAGTGCTTCTTATGGTTTGCTCGTTAAATGTTTCTTTTGAGCATGTGCAAAAGGTAGAAGCAGAGAGGAGGAAAGAAAGAAACGGAGGAAATGGGAGGCAAGAAGCGATGAGAGTACGGCAGGGAGAGGGGGAGACGGTGTAAAAGGAGGCATCGTCATATAGTAGGACTAAACGCTGTACGTCTGGGGAGAGTACGCTGTTATTAAAAGCAGCGAGGCTACCCGTCCAGCAGGGTTACGGAGGAGGAGGACATCTGCAACCTGACATAGTAGATACTATTCTGTAATGTGTGTGTGGGACGTGAGGGATTCTGGGCAGGAGGAGAGCAGAGGCAGGGATGCGAGGAGGAGCCGACAGGGAGGAGCGCCGCGACAAAGATAATATTGCATTGAAATAGCTTGGGATTTTTGCGGCAACAATAAAAAACAAGAATGAGAGGATGTGGAAGAGATAAATAGCTCCAGGAAGAGGAGATGAGAAAAGAGAGGGGGAGTGGAAAGAGAGAGAGATAGTGTGTGTGTGTGTGAGGCCATTTGAGGACACAGGCTTCTAATTGACTGCGGCAAAGCCATCGTCAACAGTTACATCACAGATGAAGGATGAATCCCTCCTCCCCCCTGTTTGTCTGTCTGCTGTCCTTAAAGCACCTTAAAGGCACCTTCATATCACATTAAAGGTAGCTTTATGACACCTTAAAGGCACCTTCATATCACATTAAAGGCAGCTTTATGCCACCTTAAAGGTAGCTTTAGGCCACCTTAAAGGTAGCTTTATGCCACCTTAAAGGTAGCTTCATGCCACCTCAACAGTAGCTTCATGCCACCTTAAAGGTAGCTTTAGGCCACCTTCAAGGTGGCTTTATGCCACCTTAAAGGTAGCTTTATGCCACCTTAAAGGTAGCTTCATGCCACCTTAAAGGCAGCTTCATGCCACCTTAAAGGTAGCTTTATGCCACCTTAAAGGCAGCTTCATGCCACCTTAAAGGTAGCTTTATGCCACCTTAAAGGTAGCTTCATGCCACCTTAAAGGTAGCTTCATGCCACCTTAAAGGTAGCTTCATGCCACCTTAAAGGCAGCTTCATGCCACCTAAAAGGTAGCTTCATGCCACCTTAAAGGTAGCTTCATGCCACCTCAAAGGTAGCTTCATGCCACCTCAAAGGTAGCTTCATGCCACCTTAAAGGTAGCTTCATGCCACCTTAAAGGCAGCTTCATGCCACCTTAAAGGCAGCTTCATGCCACCTTAAAGGTAGCTTCATGCCACCTTAAAGGCAGCTTCATGCCACCTCAAAGGTAGCTTCATGCCACTTCAAAGGTAGCTTCATGCCACCTTAAAGGCAGCTTCATGCCACCTCAAAGGAAGCTTCATGCCACCTCAAAGGTAGCTTCATGCCACCTTAAAGGTAGCTTCATGCCACCTCAAAGGTAGCTTCATGCCACCTTAAAGGTAGCTTCATGCCACTTCAAAGGTAGCTTCATGCCACCTTAAAGGTAGCTTCATGCCACCTTAAATGAAGCTTCTTACCAGCTTAAAGGCAGCTTCTGAACACCTTGAAGGAAGCTTCTTACCAGCTTAAAGGCAGCTTCTGATCACATCCCCGATGTCTGAGAGGAGGACATCGGGGATATTTCTGTGGTCATCTGCCATATTGTACCAAGAGTGCTGAGAACGTCCGCTCCGTTTCAATAAATGGCAAACCTAGCAATGACTATTTATATGGGAAATAAATTTCGTTTTCCACCACAGTGCTACCCTAAACTGAGATTGATCTGAAAATTATGATGTAAACCATCTTAATGCAGACTCTTTAAAGGCAAAGAAATATAAAGTCATGATAGACCACCAGGTACGCAGATGGTTCATTAGTTGGGGTGGGGTCGGAGACAGGTCATTGGTTTATTAGTTGGGATGGGGTCTAGGAGACAGGATGTTGGTTTATTAGTTTGGATGGGGTCTAGGAGACATGCTGGTTTATTAGTTGGGATGGGGTCTAGGAGACATGTTGGTTTATTAGTTGGGATGGGGTCTAGGAGACGGGTTGTTGGTTTATTAGTTGGGATGGGGTCTAGGAGACATGTTGGTTTATTAGTTGGGATGGGGTCTAGGAGACATGTTGGTTTATTAGTTGGGATGGGGTCTAGGAGACATGTTGGTTTATTAGTTGGGATGGGGTCTAGGAGACGGGTTGTTGGTTTATTAGTTGGGATGGGGTCTAGGAGACATGTTGGTTTATTAGTTGGGATGGGGTCTAGGAGACATGTTGGTTTATTAGTTGGGATGGGGTCTAGAAGACGGGTTGTTGGTTTATTTGTTGGGATGGGGTCTCGGAGACGGGTTGTTGGTTTATGAGTTGGGATGGGGTCTCGGAGACGGGTTGTTGGTTTATGAGTTGAAATGGTGTCTGGGAGACGGGTTGTTGGTTTATTTGTTGGGATGGGGTCTCGGAGACGGGTTGTTGGTTTATGAGTTGAGATGGTGTCTGGGAGACGGGTTGTTGTATTTTTTTATTTGGGATGGGCTCATCTCAAATCCTCTGTCGACCTGCTTTGTTGGTGCAGCTGCAGCAGAGATGCTGATGGTTACGCACAGCTGATGTCAGCATCAAAGCCCTATGAACATTTTCAACAGTAGGATGCTTCTCTGCTATTCTAAATGCAGACGCCCTTATTGTTGTTGTACTAATATATGAGTATTTTTAGAGGAAATAGGATTTGTTTGGTGGAATATCTATCTTCTAGATTCTAGAATCTAGATGACTTTGATGGGGGGGATATCTCTGAGCATCAATGTTTCTCTCCATGTGACGAAGGCTGCCATTGATAACATGAAATAATTCATCCATCCATCCCATCTCGAGGCTGACACACCACCTGGTGATTCTTACTAGATTTCAGAGGTTCTTCCTCATGTTGAGTAGAACGGAAGATGAGTCTGAGGTGCCCTCTGTCTGTCTGTCTGTCCGTCCGTCCCTGCGATGCAGCGGTTGGTGTTCTTTGGTCGTCACCCTAAAAATACATCCACTGAGAGCTGGGTCCTGCAGCAGCTGTCTGTTGTCCTCATGCAACATATACACTATTCTACAAAATCAATTCACACCACGATGGTGCAGTGGGTAGCGCTGCTGCCTGGGTTTGATTCCTGTCTGTGCGGTGCCCCGCCCCTCGCCTGCAGCCAGCCGGGATGAGCTCCAGCAGCACCCGCGACAATGATTGAGGTGATGAAGCATCAGTTTATTGTTTTCCTTCCTTCGACCTTCGAGCAGGATTTCCGTCATGCAGTCTGTGTGCATTTAAGTTCCATGCAATGCAATCATTCATTGAAGGAATTATTGGGTCATGATGGCACGAGATCAATAACGCTAATCAGAACTCGTGCAGTAGTTTAGATTTCACAGTTGCAGCTGACGACAAATCTTTTTGTTAAACTCGGGTAAAACTTATTTCCAGAGACCCAGTTCACATCAGACTGTTGGCTTTATTTGCATTTGGAAAATCAGACATGAATGTCACGCAGGACTGTTTTAGTGTCTTTGATTCTTTTGTGCAGGACACAGATCAGATCATCTCTTTGCCTATAAAATGCACCAGAAACGGCAGGAAGCAGCAGTTTAGCATGGAGCACACGCAGCCCAACGGTGAAGACAGCTTGACCAACATCATCATCAGCTGATTAAACCCCGGTGGCTTCTGGGAATGACTGAACATGAGACTGAATCCATGCTTTAAAGGCACCGAGGCGGAAGCAGCCGTTCTTCACAAACGCTGTCCTCGCTTCAGAATCTACCTCCACAGCCCTGCATGAAATGTTTGCCTCGTGTTATTAGATTTTACTGGCTCGTTTTTCATCTGGACAGCTTCATTAAAGCACCCTGAAAAAAGCTCAAAATGTGTATGTGTGTGTGTGTGTGTGTGTGTGTCTGACATGATTTCAATGTTTTTTTCCAGTTCCAGCCTCCCTCCCAGCTGTTGTCCATCTCTTCTCCATCATCTACTTCACCTTGCTTCCTTACCCTTCACTCACCTCAGAATTTTCTCTACATTCCTCCCCCTTCCCTCCCCCTGTATTTTATAGCTGTTTCCTCTAATCCCCCTGAATGAGACTTTGTGTTTTTCCACTAGAAAAAAAAAGACCCACTTGTTTGATGACTGCCTGTTTCTCTCCAGTCTCTCCAAACCTCTCTTTGCTCTGTCATTGGCTGGTTAATGCATATGCTCGCCTGTTATTGGCCGGCTGCCGCAGGTGGGGAATAGTTGTGGCACTTAATCAATGCCCTGCAGGGGGGAGACACGTCCCAGACAAACAGCAGCAGTGGCAGCTTTCCGTGAAGCTGCACATGAGGATGGCGTGACCTTTAGAAACACGCTAACACGCGCAAGCATTCACAGACACATCAACAAGAAAACATAAACAACAATTCATGCTGTTTACGAAATGTCCACAGGCCGTCACCAAAATGTTGCTGTTTGGTTGGCTGGTGCCTCAGCACACATCTCTGCTCGGTATCTGAAATGTGAAAATTCAGTGATTAATAGAAAAATAATCTTTAGTAGAAATAACTAATTAAATATTTTTGTTTCATTTTGCATTATAGCTGTGAAGGACCAGGTGCTTGGGTGGATACTGAGGTGCAGAGATGAGGTGCAGAGAGACAGTCAACATTTCCTTAATAACAATAAAAATATTTTTCAAATAAAAATTCAGAGTTTCAAAAAGCACGAGAAACGGGCTGTCGTCATTATCCAAAGAAATAAAACTCGGCCAAACACGAAAATCAATCGCAGACTGACGTCACCAAACAGAGGCTGGAGAGACACCCGGGGAAAACAGGAGCAGGGAGAAGGACGTGAGACGTGCACTCAATTTGTCTGAGAGAAGGGAGCGCCGGTGATGAGCTGGGATGTGAATCAGGTGTGTCTCGTTTGGCTCCGGCTGTCCGTCCTCTGCTGCGCCCAAGACTGAATAAAAGAACATGAGCGAAGGAGGGGAAACAGAGGAACACAAAAATGCTGAGGATGGAGCTGCCAGGGAACAGGACTAGAGGTCGACCCAGGAGAAGATACATGGACGTAGTCAGGGAGGACATGAGAGTGGCTGGTGTTGGGGAGGACGATGCAAAGGACAGGGTGAAGCGGAGATGGTTGGGTTGCTGTGGCGACCCCTCACGGGACAAATAGATAGAAAAAAAAAAAACTTGTCTGCAACACAACATTAAAATATTCTGAGGATGCACATAGTGACATAAAAAAACCCAGCTTTGACTAGAGAGATAACAATGGCTGTGATCCACGAGCTACAAATGTTCTGTTAAACATACTCTACTATGCTGGCATTCTGCTTCATGAAAAAGCACACACACACACACACGTAATCCCATCGACTGCGACCCAGCCCGTCCTGTGTTTATTGTGTTGTATCCAGTTCCCAGTGCCATATGCTATCCATAGCCGCCGGTATCACTCTCTGCAGCAGCCCTCAGTAGCCTGCTGTTCTCCGGGCTCGGCTCTTCTTGTCCAAACAAAGACGGTTTGTTAGATTAGAGTTCATGGTGAAAGTTTCAGAGCACACATATTGTTTTACTGATCCACTTCCACACAGCCAAGCAGCACAGTACCGGCTATCGGCTCGACTTCACAGGCAGGATATATGCTGAGCTCCATAAATAGATATCATCATCAAGTTAAGAGGAAAATGCCCTTTGATGTATTTACGAGCATTTCCATGTTGCATGCTATGTGTAGCGTACACAGCATGCTCACTAGGTCGGATTGTCCTGGTTCAGGTCAGTCCGACATCATCCAACATCATTCCCCAGGTGTGTTCCAGCTGTTGGGGATCATACTTCTTAAGGAGGAAGTTTTGGGTCCTCCTCTCGATTCAGTGCTGGGGGTTCAAAACCAGTCTACTTGTGTTTTGTGGACCAGAAGGAGGCTTAAGGCCAGCCCCCTCATAATGCTCTGTGTGTGTTATTGGGAATATGGGGAATCAGACCCCATGGACCATTCAGACCCGTTGCCAGGGAAACTGCACATCCAGATTTACCAGGCTATGGTAAAGTCCCGTGACTCTATCCTTCACATATTGTAAACTTCCAGTGTATTATTTATAAAGACCTGCTGAGTGTACTTTAATAATGTCGCTAAATAAAGCCTATAATTACAGGAGAGCAGCTAAATTTAACGACTATGCTTTAATCTTTGCTGCTGATTAGTGCATATAAACCAACTGATATCTATAATTGATATGTGTTGGCACTTATCAGAGATGATAGTCCAAGAATGAAGTGATTTAGCTCATGGTGAGACGTTGTCAGAGCTAATTGTGATTTTTGAACGATTAAACTTATTTCCAGAGGTCTACTGTCACAGAGTACAATCTTTACAAAGAACCGCTACCACAGTAGGACTAAAGCAGACAAGCGCATGAACTCAAGTTCAGCACTTTCAGGACAGCTCAACGAGGCTCCCAGACACAACCAGACACCAATTGTACAATCTGCAGTCTGACATTGTCCTCAGGTAAAAACCCACTAATGGTTGAAATCCCTCTTGCCCCCAGTTTAGTAGACGTGACTCGTCAGTGATTGGCTGCTGTTCTCTCCTGGACTCTCTGAGGAAGTTTTCTCTCGGGTAACTGTCCTGAAGCCAACCTGTAATCATTTAATGTGCTGTAGATGTTTGGAAAAGCAGGAAAGAGTCTCCTCCACCCTGCTGTCCTAGAAATTCTCTTTCAACTGCTGTCGTAGATTCTGTTTGAAGCCGGGCTTGACAGCTTCATTTGTGAAGTGTTTCAATTAGGCAGAATATTTCTGCAGACATATCTCTACACCCAGACTGTCTCACTGCAACATGAAAGCCGGGCTTAAGGAAGTCATCACACACCTCTGCACACACACTCACGCAGCCTCTCACACACACACACACACATGCAAACGCTATAAATAGAGGCAGCTATCCTACGAGCGCTGCTTAGTGTTCCTCACCCCAGACAGTTGCATTTGCATGTCTTTAATGTGCCTCTTTTTTCTACTTTTCCTTTCCCTGTCTATGCCTCTCTTTCTTCTCTCCCTCCGTTTTTCCGCCAAGTGTGAGTTTGGTCTCTTAAGAATTCTCAGGAGGGCTTACGGGGGGGGGGGGGGGGGGGGGGGGGGGTTGTATCCGAAAAGCATGCTGAAAAGATTTAAACAATTGTAGTAATTAGAGATTTTGGAAAGGCAAGACACCCCCTCCACCACTGCCCCCAGCTCTGTCTCTCTGCCTCTCTGCCTCTCTCAGGTCTTTCAAGCTACTGTAATGGTCTCCGTCTGGTTGGGGGAAAAAAGTATTGAATGCCTGAGCTGTATAGGACAGCCATCTGGGCCGGGCCTCTCCCACTGCTCAGCTGTCTTAATCCACCAGCCGATGGGTCCGCCGGCCCCTGCTACTTATAGCAACGATGTGCCAATAGCAATAGGCATTATGGACCAAAATGTTCTGGGGCCCACCAACTGGGGACTTCTTCCGATGCCTCTTCTATGTTTGCATTCCCACCACCAATCGGGTCGCCGGAGTGCTGCAGGTCATTATCGATGTTCAGACATGTCTGCGTAGGTTCTCAGTCAGTCTCTAGACAAGACGATTGAAGTTGTCTCATCTACAAGAAAATGGATGGATATCTGTTCATTTTCTTTTAAAATAATTTGTTTAAGTTCTAAATAAATGGACACCCTGTATTATCATATTGATAAATGAATACTTTTCACAGGAGAACAGATTTAGAACAGGCTTTAAAGATGAAGATGTGGAAGCCTTTGCATTCCTTCATCATCTGCTTCTGCTTGTCCTTACGTCCCTCCCCCTTTAATTCATTCATCATACTTTTAAATTCTGCATTATCTGTGCTCGGAAGATGGAAGAAGTATTTTTGAGGAGTTAATGAATGAGGAAAATGAGAGAGAACAAAGGGTCGTAGAGGCACCTGTTGTGGACCAGGAAGTGACAAAGATTAGCACGAGTGAAGTTAGAAAGGTGATGAAGAGGATGAAGAATGGGAAGGCAGTTGGAATGGATTACATACCTGTGGAGGTGTGGAAGTGTCTAGGAGAGGAAGCTGTAGAGTTTTTAGAGGGGAAGAAGATGCCAGAGAAATGGAGAAGTGTTCTGGTGCCCATTCTCAAGAAGAAGGGAAACATACAGAGTTGTGGAAACTTTAAGAGAGAGAATTTAGTTTTTGATTTGATTATGTTATGATGTGTGCCTTAAGCCGTGGGCCTTCTCACGATTTTATTATGTTCGCATAATGATAATAAAGTATCTTGAATCTTGAATCTATAGGAGGATAAAGCTCATGAGTCATACGATGAAGTTATGGAAAAAGGTGTTTGAGGTTAGACTAATGACAGAAGTAAGCACTTGTGAGCAGCAGTATGGCTTTATGCTGAGGAAGAGTACCACAGATGCAATGTTAGCGTTGAGGCTAGCAATGGAGAAGTATAGGGAAGGTCAGAAGGAGCTGCATTGTGTCTTTGTAGGTCTAGAGAAAGCCTAGACAGGGTGCCCAGAGAGGAACTGTGGTACTGCATGAGGAAGTCTGGAGTGGCAGAGAAGTACGTCAGAGTTGTTCAGGTTCAGATTAGGTGAGACAGGAAGCTCCTTGGAATATGATGTTTGCAGATGACATTGTGATCTGCAGTGAGAGCAGGTAGAGGAGAATCTAGAGAAGTGGAGGTCTGCGCTCGAAAAGAGAGGAATGAAGGTGATCAGGAGTAAAACAGAGTACATGTGTGTAAATGAGAAGGTCCCAGCGGGGACAGTGAAGTTACAAGGAATAGATGTAAAGAAGGTAGAGGACTTCAGGTACCCCGGGTCAACAGTGCAGAGTGATGGAGAGAATGTGGAAAGGAAGTGAAGAATCGTGTGCAGGCAGGCTGGAACGGGCGGAGGAAAGTATCAGGAGTGCTCTGTGATAGGAGAGTGTCAGCGAGGATGAAGGGAAAGGTCTACAAGACAGTGGTGAGGACAGCCATGATGGACGGCTTAGAGACAGTGGTGAGGACAGCCATGATGGACGACTTAGAGACAGTGTCTCTGAGGAAAAGACAGGAGGTGGAGCTAGAAGTGGAGGAGATGAAGATGCTGAGGTTCTTCTTGGGAGTGACCAGGTTGGACAGGATTAGAAATGAGACAATAAGAGGGACAGTGAAGGTTAGACGTTTTGGAGATAAGGTCAGAGAGACAAGACAATGGTTTGGACATGTCCAGAGGTTGGTGGCTGGTGTTGGGGAGGACGATGCGAAGGACAGGGTGAAGTGGAGAAGGTTGATTTGCTGTGGTGACCCCTCATGGGACAAGAAGAAAGTCCAGTAAGTAAACCGGCACAATGGGCCCGAGTCCCGGGACCCCCCTATCTGGGGAGAGTATGGTGACTGCGACTAGGGCTGCTTTGTTTAGCCCTGGCATTTATGTTGCAATCCTGTAAGCGGACACTCAAGATTAGGGCTTAAAATAATATATTGTTTTATGCTTGACCAGACCACTCAAACAATGTTGACCCAAACGAAACGTATAACAGAATCTAAGACTTTAGCGTTTCAGCGGTTTATTTATGAAATGACCTGCAGCAGTTCCAACGGCTGATAATTCAAACACGGCCCGATTCCCTTCAGAACCTCCAAATATACGGTCCTCGCTGCTCCGGCCAGCCGGACTCGGCGTTAAATAACGCTTTTTGCTGCTCCGCAAACAACGTTGGGTGAAGCAGAGTTCCGCTCTCTCTGGAGCAGGTCTCATCGGATCAGATCCTCACAGCGCCTTTAGGTCTCACTGGACCTGGCCGTAGCAGAGACCTCCACTGAAACCACAAAAGCACGCTTTCTGATGTCATCAGATCGATGATGAAGATGATGATGATGATGATGATGATGATGACCACTGAGTAAATTGCATTATTTTGTAATTACAGCTCTGTAAATGTTTCCATATGTCATTCACCGAAATGCTCCCTTGATTTAATCACTTTGATTTGAACGTTTAAATGTCTTGTGCAGTGCTATACGTTTAGTAAAAACACTGCTGGCATTCTTTTTTCACTGATTCTGTAAATTCCAGTTTCCCATTTTTATATTTCCTCTGAAAATGTAACATTACACCAAACTAAACAACTAAGGAAACGAGAAAAGCACTCAGAGAGCGCAGACCTCCTCCAAGCAGCTCGTTTCCCTCCTAACTGGATCTACACCGTCCACATGGTGATCTGGATCAGCACCAAAAGGTTCTAGATTGTTCTTGGTATCTTTATACACCAACCATGAAAAGTAAAAGTGAATCAGAGTTTATGTGAATTTTTAACTGATTTTGGAATCCAGAAATTGAGTTTTCAATGTTAAAATGTAATATTTTTTCCTGACCTCATTCTGGATCAGATCCAGGTGACATGTTTCATGATGGTTCATATCGAATGCAGATTTTACAAGACTAAATATTTTGGGAAAAAGCCTCCATTATAAGTAAATGTGATAATCCGGATATTTTTGTATCCAGACGGGGATCCGGATGGGATTTAAGTTAGACCAAGACCCAGCTTCAGATTATTTATTTTTTTCCATCAAGAACCATGCAGCAGTTTTTCTGCTGGATGGACGGACCCACCTGAGTCCTGTTGAGTCCTGTGGGTGTGACGGCCTCGATAATCATCTCCGTGCTCTTTTCAACATTTACATGATATTAAAGAGACATTATTTTCCTTGCACCAGGACACCAACATCGGTTCTGGACCATGAAGAGCTCAGACTGGGTTACTTCTGGAGCAGAGATGGGATGCTTGACATTCCTGCATTGAACCATATTGGGTCAATTAAAACCAGCCAACTGATACATTCCAAACTCTGAAACCTGTATTTTGCCTCCAACTTTGATGCCGTTTGATTACTTCACGCTGCAGCTCAGGGCTGGGTGAGCGCATTTAGCTCGCCATCTTGGAGGAGAGGGGAAGTCACGTCTCTATAATTTGCTCTAAAACTGTTATTTACAGCAATATAATAGTAATAATATAACAGTAATAATGATGTTACAAAACATCAGTTTGCTGATGAAGCTGCTGCCAAGAATTTACTGTCAATTTACAGAACAGTGTGGGACGTCTTCAAATCTGGCCGCATCAGTCAGCTGCAGTTATGCACTCTGCGTGTCTGCCTGTCTGCCTGTCTGCCTGCCTGCCTGTCTGTCTGCTTGCCTGTCTGTCACCCGTGACATTCTTGCCTGTCTGAAAACTGTCACCCAGGCCGTGCAGCCGCTCGGCAAGCTGAAGAGCGCTGGGCATCGTGCCAGTCGGTCTGGGCGCCAGTTGGGCCGTCCAACAGTAGCATTAAAGACATATTATCCACCCGAGTGTATCCGCCTGGCTTAGGGCCCTGATCCCCTGATCAAGCCCCCCCCTCACAGATCACTTGGGGGCCCTGGTTAAAGTGCGTGGGATCCGCTTCTTGCTTTATCAGCATGGCACCCCGACATCCAGCCTGCTGATTCAGGTCTCCTAAACCAGGGCCACAAATAAAGGAGGAAGGAGCTGGAAATAACTGCCTTCTCATCAGCAGCCAGGTCGGCGTCTTTAAAGGGACAGGAGGCCAGAGGACGCAGCGGCTGCTGATCTGCACCCAGTATCCGCTCAGCAAAACGTCTGCATGCTTCATTTAGTCCTCCAGACATTTTCACTGAGGTTTCCTGCTCTACTTAGCCAGCTCAGAATTCTGCTGATTCGGATTCTGTCTACTCAGCACTCTGTGGATCTGCTACTGATGCTGGACAGGCTGTTAGTCAGGGGTCAGGAACACAACCAGTTTAACCCTTCTGATTGAGAGAGAGAGAGAGAGAGGGCTTTATCCAATCATTAAGGACAGTTTCACTGAGACTGCTGATTGGATAGTGCAACATTTCTAACCCTGGGTATCTGACACATGGACCTAGACTCAGTGGGAACAGTGGGATTTACCCACCACTCTATTCTGGTGGGGCTGGATGAGCTACTGGCTTGTACTGGGTCTGTTGAACCAGTATGTGATGGACTGGGCTGAAGATGCAGAGTCAACGGTGGAGCCATTCATAGTCTTTGGGAATGTGTTGGGTTTCTATAGAGGTCATCCATCCACCCATCCATCCACCCATCCATCAATCCATCCATACATCAATCCATCCACCCATCCATCCACCCATCCATCCATCCATCCATCCATCAATCCATCCATCCATCCATTCACCCATCCATCAATCCCATGGTTCGGTTGGAGATAGTAGCAGAGAAAGTCCTGAGGAACGGACCCGATACACAAGCCTGCTGACGGCTGACCCAAAGAACCGACAGCAAGGACTGAGCAGGGTAGAACCGCTGATGGTGTGTTTCTGCTGTTTAGATAAAGTCACACACACAGAGCAGGAGACAGAGTGCATTCTGGAAGGGCTTCACTCATTACCACATAAATGGTGAATTCCTCCTGAAGCTATGCATTTTCACGTAAACTACAGTCGCTTCTAAGTCATTACGCTTTCGCATCTGAGGAACAACCGTTCTTCATGAAAGCACCATCAGAGCTTCTTCTTTTTTTTGTCATTGATGTGAAAAGCCCAAGGCTGGAACTTCTGCCTCAATCTGCTCGGGAAGAAAGAAAATGTTCCCAATCCAAACAAAGCACACCACCGTGTAACACGGAAGTGTGTGTGTGTGTGTGTGTGTGTGTGTGTGTCTCCCATTCCCTGGGAGAAAGCACTGTGGGAGGGCAACGGGAGTTCACACCCTCCTGGGCGGCATAAAGGATCCAGCATTAGTCCCATTTGCAACATTAAATCTCCCAGGCAGCGCTGGATGGAGGGATAAACTAGACAATAGAGAGACGGAGGAAAGAAAGAAGTGGAAGAAATTACCGGTAAAAACAAAAAGACTAATAAAGTGTGTTTCGCAGCTCTGCAGTTAATCGAAAATATCGCGGGTGCATATTCCACAAATGTAGCCGACCTCAGCAAAGACGATTCTATTCTATTCTAGCGAATGAAAACGAGCATCGCTGCCGGGGGTGGTGCTGCGTTCAACCTCACCTGAGGAAGATCCGCTTCCACGTTTTTGCATCCCAACCACCAAATCCATGTGACATCCTGTAGGTGAAGGTTCAAACATTCAAAAAACGACTGATGACCAGAGGCAAGAGCCCAAAGGCGTGAAAATGTGTGTGACTGGTGGCTGGTCTTGCTGTAGTGAATCCCACCTCCCAGCCAACGGGAACTGCTGCCGGCTTCAGTTACACACAGTTCAGTTACGGTTATTATCCTTTGCACCAGCAGCACTTTTCGTTTGATGAGGAACGTTTGGGTCAGCGATTCAGAATACAGTGTGTGAGTATGTGTGTGTGTGTGTTCTGTGGTGGTAGACATTAGTTTTAACCATTTAGGTTGGAACGGGTGGAGGAAAGTATCAGTGAAGTGACAGCGAAGGTTAGACGTTTTGGAGATAAGGTCAGAGAGGCCAGACTTCGATGGTTTGGACAAGTCCAGCACTCCTAGACACTTCCATACCTCCACAGGTATGTTCTCGGTCCAACTGCCTTCCCATTCTTCATCCTCTTCATCGCCTTTCTAACTTCACTCATGCTAATCTTTGTCACTTCCTGATACACAACAGGTGCCTCTACTACCCTTTGTTCTCTCTCATTTTCCTCATTCATTAATTCATCTAAATACTTCCTCCATCTTCCTACACACTACTGGCCTCTGTCAACACCTTCCCACCTCTACTCTTCATCACTCTAACATGCTGAACATCCTTCCCATCTCTGTCTCTCTGTCTGTCCAGCCTGTACAGATCCTTCTCTCCCTCTTTACAATCTAACCTGCATACAGGTCATCATATGCCCTTGTTTGACCTTTGCCACCTCTACCTTTGCCTTGCGTCTCATCTCCCTGTGCTCCTGTTTACTCTCTTCTGTCCTCTGAATGTCCCACTTCTCCTTAGCTAACTTCTTTTCCTGAAAAGACTTCTGCACTTCCTGGTTCCACCACCAGGTCTCCTTATCTCCTTTCCTTCCAGAAGACACACCCAGTACTCTCCTACCTGTCTCCCTGATCACCTTAGCTGTTGTATTCCAGTCTTCTGGAAGCCTCTCTTGTCCACCCAGAGCCTGTCTAACTTCTTCCCTGAAAGCCACACAACAATTTTCATTCTTCAGCCTCCACCACTTTGTCCTCTGCTCTGCCTTTGTCCTCTTCATCTTCTTCACCACTAGAGTCATCTTACACACCACCAGCCTATGTTGGCTGGCTACACTCTCTCCTACCACGACCTTATAGTCACCAACCTCCTTTAAACTGCTCAGTCTACATTGTGTAGAGTCTACACAATATGTCGTCCACCTGTGTGCTCCTCCCTCCACTCTTGTAGGTCGCCCTATGATCTAGTCTCTTCTGGAAATAAGTGGTATTATTCATCTCCTCTATTTCCTTCACCAACATGCCCAAATGAATTCATGTCATCCATATGGGTTTCCTCACGCTGTTCACCTGCTGCTGGCTGTGTGACTCTCAGCACCATCCTGGACTCTCCTCCTGCATCAGCGCTGAAGCACTAGATCGGCCTTACTGCTGTCCACAGCCATCTAGACTGCCGTTGCTCCCAACGTTAATTTGAAGTCCTTTCGTCTCATTGGAGGATGAGGAAAATTCTGCCTGCAATGCGATTGGCTGCATTCAGTTGTGTGCTCACAGGCAGATTTAACCAAAGGGTCCTGTTGGTTGCACAAATGCACCAAATGCAAAATAAACCTCCTTTAGTGTCAGACATTTGTCTCTTGGTCTGCTACACACAGATGCTAGTGCTCAAAAAGAATGGCTCCGAGACATTTAAAAGGTTGTACTTGCTGTTTCCTTTACTGTTTTATCGGCTAAAAGCTGCAGCTCTGCAAGCTACAAATAGATTGTGATTAGGATCGGCTGTTAATGCTGTGTGTGTGTGTTGGTGCACAAAGCATGTCTGCTGTGTGGCGTCCACCTACAGTAGGCTACATGAAGCTACAGGGAATAGTCTTCTGTCTGCTAATAGTGTCTTCGCACATTTCCTGACAACAAGCTGTTACATTCCAGAGATTGTTCCTAACATGACAGCGAACACACGAGAGCGATTTCCTGCAGGAAGCACGTATACGAGACCTTCCTGCTCCCATCTGTCTAAACATTGAAATCTCTTTCAAATGCAGTTCATTGGTTTTCACCAAAGGTTATTGCAATGCTTCCATCGTCGCTCCGTCCTTCCTGTTCCTGGTTCGCTGCTGCCGGAGGACGGCGAGCCTCACGCGGGTCCGTGTTCTTCACCGTTCACACCAACAGCTGATGATGATGAATATATTTATTAGATAGAATGTTAGAGTACAAGTACAGTCAGACAGTAGCATGTATTACAGTACAAGTACAGTCAAACATCCTGTCTAAGAGGATGCGGTCTTGTTTCCGTTGAAAGTCCTTTGTACATAAATACAAATAAAATAAGTTCAGTACAAACCTATTGATCAGGACACAAAGACACCAGATATGCCATAATATAAGCAAAAAGCTGGCTCACAAGGAGGAGAGAGAGATGAAGAAATTAAGATCAGTATCAGTCAGCACATCTAAAATGCAAACAACATACATCCCTTAAATCAAGCAGCAAAAACAAACAAATCCTCCTCACAAAGACGGAAAAGTCAAAAAAATAAACAGACGTCCTGGTTATAAAATAGGGTTTAAGTTAAAGCTTTAGCTTCCTGCCTTCAGCTCTGTTGAAGGGGACGTGTGTGCTGAAGGGAGTCATGAACACACACCACTTTTCATCTCTGGTCTCAACACACATGCTGCTGATGAATGACGTTCTGTTCCAGTCCATCATGTGTTCTCTTTCATGATGTGATGCTTTTTTTTTTTAAGCATTTATTGACCAGACTCCTCCATCAGTGCACTTTATTCGCAGACTGGCATGGTGCGATTCAATGACGCCAGCAGTCTCACTTTTAGTTCTTCTCACACAAAGCCTTCACCCGGTTTTCGGAGCTGAACCAACAGTGAAATCAAAATGCTTTGCCACAGAACGCACCAACAAACAGTCCCAGAGCGGCTTTGATCATCAGAATAATTTACAACAGTGTAATTCACAAACATCTTTATCGTATTTTGTGAACGACCTCAGGGAAGAGTTGCACGCCAAAAGATTTCTGTTGACGACTGAGTTCAGCGGATGCTTTTATGTCACAATAAATTTACTGCTTCCTTTGACAATTAAAACTAAGTCCCTTGTGCATTACAAACCCATTAGAGGACACATTTACATTTGCAATATGTCTATGTGAGCAATGACGTCACACATCTCATTGAACATTGGACGTTGAAACGCAGCAGTTAGTGTGTGGCTGTTTGAAGGGGCCCGTTGTACTGAACAGAATTTTGTTGTGTGCTTGCAGTGTAACAATGACAAAATAAACCTTTCTTCTTCTTGTAACGTCCATAAGCTTGGTGCTTACTCCACATCGCTGCCCCGCGGCAGGCTTCATTTGCTCCTTTGTCCAATCAGCTGCAAAGGCACACTTCCTGGTCTTTATCAACTTGTGACATCTGATTGGACTGATTTCTTCTGAAATGACTGACTGACTTTGTTTGCCTGTTTTATTTCTATCATGTTGTGTTTATTTGCTAATTCATTCCATTTTCCTGCAGGTCAGATTAGACGAATGATTCCTCTGGGAGGGATGAGGTCATCGTGGCAGGGAATACAGCAGGACGTGAAAGCGAAAACAGAAATACTGTAAGTAGATTCATGAATGTCTGTAGTGGGTATCGGTGAGAATCAAAAACGGGTTCTTGTTGAGAACCGGTTTCCAGTGTTTCAATTCCTTGAAATCGTTTTTGCTAACTATTGCCCTATCGATTCCAGTGGGCGCGAATGACGTCGCTACTCGCATTGCGTAAGCTACGCAATGTGCAGCCAGCAGGACACATGACTTCTACGCTGCACAAACGCTATAGTGAGACAGGCATGTCCGTAGAGGGACCAACTTGTCTATGGAGAGACAGACGTGCCTGTAGAGGGACAGACGTGCATGTAAAGGGAAAAATGTCTTTAGAGCGATAACATGTCTGTAGAGGGGCAAAGATGTGTGTAAAGCGACAGATGTTTCTGCAGTGGGACAAGCGTGTCCTCAGAGGTACAGACATGTCTGTGGAGGGACCAACTTGTCTGTAGAGGGACAGACGTGTCTGTAGAGAGACAGACGTGTCTGTAAAGGGACAAACGTCTTTAGAGCGATAACATGTCTGTAGAGGGACAGACGTGTCTGCAGTAACTCTGCAGCAATAGCTGTACCTCATCCAAACAGACACTGAGAGCAAATCAGGCTGAGCAGGGTCAGATGAGGACACAGGCACAGATGTAGAGGGGGGGGGTGGGGAAAGGCGAGAAGGCAAAATAGATTATTGGGAAGGGAGAGGGAGGCGAGTGGTCCGTGTGATGAAGGAAACAAAAGAACAGTGAGAGGCCAACAAAGGCCGGGTGGGACGGACAGACGGATGGATGGATGGATGGACGGATGTGTTTGCTGATATATGAGGCCTCCATGACACGATGGACCTATCCCAGTGTGATTCATCTGATGCAAAAATTAATCCATTAATCTGCTGTTTTCTTTTTAATTACCTGACAGATCATTTCAACATCCATTCTGCATTCTTTAGTCAGTGAATCATCTGTGGATGAAATCGGACGTCAGAGGACATCATCCTCAACGTCCTATCATCCCTTCTGACGACTGCAGCGACTGCCAGCTGCAGCCCGACTCCATCATGTCTGGCTAAGTCTCGGTGCCTTGTGTGTTTTGGTGAGGGCAGATGTGTTGCAGGGCCATTCTGAAAGCGTCGGCATTAAACCCCAGATATTCCTCACAAGTTAGACTCCATCCTTAAACAGCAGAAGCCTGTCGATGGGTCAGCTTCACATCACAGCGGAAATGTTCAGGTTCTGCAGCGACAAACCAAAGCAATGATGCTGCAGGCGACCATCCTAACAGCTTCTTATGTGGTTGTAGGTAGGTGGTACCCGACACTGGGACTGGCTGGAGTGAAATGGCTAAAATGGCCAGTAAAAGCAGTGAAAAGTCTTTAAGTACTACTGTACTTTCGGCTTGTCCCCGTGAGGGGTCGCCACAGCAATGTTCTCCACTTGACCCTGTCCTTTGCATCGTCCTCCCCAACACCAGCCACTCTCATGTCCTCCCTCACTACGTCCATGTATCTTCTCCCGGGTCGTCCTCTAGTCCTGTTCCCTGGCAGTTCCATCCTCAGCATCCTTCTACCGATATAGTCCCTGTCTCTCCTCTGGACATGTCCAAACCATCAAAGTCTGTCCTCTCTGACCTTGTCTCCAAAACGTCTAACCTTCACTGTCCCTCTTATTGTCTCATTTCTAATCGTGTCCAACCTGGTCACTCCCAAGGAGAACCTCAGCATCTTCATCTCCTCCACTTCTAGCTCCGCCTCCTGTCTTTTCCTCAGAGCCACTGTCTCTAAGCCGTCCATCATGGCTGTCCTCACCACTGTCTTGTAGACCTTTCCCTTCATCCTCGCTGACACTCTCCTATCACAGAGCACACCTGATACTTTCCTCCACCCGTTCCAGCCTGCCTGCACACGATTCTTCACCTCCTTTCCACATTCTCTCCATCACTCTGCAGTGTTGACCCGAGGTACCTGAAATCCTCTACCTTCTTTACATCTACTCCTTGTAACTTCACTGTCTCCCCTGGGACCTTCTCATGTACACACATGTACTCTGTTTTACTCCTGCTCACCTTCATTCCTCTCTTTTCTCGAGCAGACCTCCACTTCTCTAGATTCTCCTCTACCTGCTCTCACTGCAGATCACAATGTCATCTACAAACATCATATTCCAAGGAGCTTCCTGTCTCACCTCCTCTGTTAGTCTATCCATCACCATGACAAACAAAAAGTGGCTCAGAGCTGATCTCTAGACAGCGACGGTCTCTCTTCAGCCGTGCCGCTTTTCTTTTAATATGTGCTCATACTCACCTTCTGCACGCGCTAGGACTGCTAGTGTTCTTTTTTATTTGGTTGCCATAATGACTCGTAGTATTGGTGCTTCATTGATGATGGCTTTTGATTGTTGTCATGTTCACGCTGAACAGACTCAGTGCTCGTTGATTAAACGAACACTTTCCCATCTCGGGGTAAAAGTCAACTCAGGGTTCGTTGAACCTGCTTTCTGGAATGAACCCCAGTTCTCTCTGGCAGAGGAAGTTGGGCCTGATACCTGACCTCCTGCCTCCCAGCTGCTGAGGTGCCTTTGCTTCTGCTGTCCTCGCCTCCACCCATTACCTTTACAGAGGAGGAAACACCTTGTGGAGTCGGCGGACGGAGGGAGTCTGTTGTTAAAGGTTATCTGCAGAGGCTTGTTATGAACGCCACCTCTCTAGCAGCGTGGAGCAGCTGGACCCGATGGGGGCTGGCTGGATGCAGGGTTTGAACAGTAGGTGAATTTCACCTTATGATGAAGATGTTCAGAGGAGGCATGAAGAAGGGAATGTTCTGCCACCAACACAGTGCCGATGTTAGAGAAAAGACGTAAATTGCAGGTATTTGGTTTAATGAAAGCTCGGAAGTAGATCTTCATATGTGATGGTA
Organism: Brachionichthys hirsutus; assembly: GCF_040956055.1. Lineage (NCBI taxonomy): Eukaryota > Metazoa > Chordata > Actinopteri > Lophiiformes > Brachionichthyidae > Brachionichthys > Brachionichthys hirsutus. The sequence goes on from NC_090907.1 coordinate 11,310,646, forward strand.
AAGATTTCAACTTCCAGTGGACGAGCAGAGACTAAATTATTGGAGCTGCAGATCAGGTGTGTCCAATGCGGCTTCGTCAGCGCACCTGCAGCTGTGCCTGTAATCACCGGAGAACACACAGGAGTGAGGTATAAATGAGGATGAACATAGAACAACAAAGGAAGAACTAGAAAAGCACTCAGAGAGCACAGACCTCCACCAAGCAGCTCATTATCCTCCTAACTGGATCTACACCGTCCACATGGTGATCTGGATCAGGACCAAGAGGTTCTAGATTGTTCTTTGTCTCTTTATACACCAAACCACGAAAAGTCAAAGTGAATCAGAGTTGATGTTGATGTGTTTTTAACTGATTTCTGAATCCGTAAATGGAGTTTTCAATGTTAATATTTTTTCCTGACCTCATTCTGGATCAGATCCAGATGAACATGACTGTGTCAAACACCATAAACATCGGTCAATAATCAACCGAGATATTGAGGAACACATTTTGAAGCTCCATTAACTGCAGTGTTAATGAAAATTTCAAAGTGATCCAGAATCCAGTGAATCCAAATTTAATGACGATCCGTCTATGACTTTTTGAGTTATGCTGCTAACAGGCAACAAAACAACGCCTCCTCGGCGGAGGTGAGAACACAGCGCCATGACATTTATAACTTATTTTCTACTGCTCAGAATGAGAGACATTGGGTTGAGCTGCTGGGCGTGGCAGTCCAGGAAATAAAAGCTCTTTAGAGTTAGAGGGACGCTGGCATTGGCTGGTTGGGGTGCCACCATTTCATGTCAAACAGACTCTGGGGAAGATTAGGAGATACTTTTGTCAGACGGGCTGTGGATGAATAGAGTGAAAGAAAAGGGGAAATTTAGAGGGGAGAACGAAAGAGGCCAAGGAAATGAAACTGGACGATGAAGAGCCATGGGGAGGCCGGGTGAAAGAAAGGAATCTGAAGAGGGAGGGAGACGCAAGCGGTAGAGAGAAGGCCAAATGCGTCTGGGAAAGTTTTGAAGCTGAGGTGCATTGTGGGAGAGCAGACGGCGTGTCTGGGGGGTCTGAGGTGTGGATTAATGCCAGCGATTGGAGGAGGGCTGCCGCAGCTGTGCGTGAGCGGAATATCAGACTGAGGGGGAAGAGAGGAGAAAGATGGAATAGGAATAGGAATAGAAACTGAATTTTTGAGAGGCGCTGATATTCTGAGACTGAAGACGAGCAGCCGATGCAAGGCAGCGTACGTCGGCGCACGGTTCCAGTCTGGGAACTGGAACGTACTCCTTCCAGCTTTTAAAAGTCAGGAAACCCAAAAATTTTTAAGTCTAGTCAATCATTAATTTCAAGTTTTTATTGCAGAAAAAAACCCTTTTTAACTTTGAATTTACATAGAAATTCTGAGGAAATTGGTTTCCTGCCACTTTTAAACATTCTTGCAATTTACAGTGTTTATCTTAAAAAGGAAGCAGGTTTTTGTGTTTTTAACTTTTTTTTGTCCCCCCCCCCCCATTGCATTTATATTTAATGGGGCAGGGGGCTCTAACACTATCATCTTTGATGTATGATCTATAATATATGATCTATGATGTGTGATGAATGATGTGTAATCTTTTGAAGGACTCCTTACAGCTTCATGTGAGTGGCTGTTTGTTATTGTTGTTGTTGTTGTTGTTGTTGCCTCTGAGATGCTCGGCTCTTCAGTGATCGTCAGTGATCAACCATCTCTGAAGGCCTTCAGCAGCTTTAGGATTATTCTCTGACTTTATTGATTCATAGTCAAATGTTGCTTTTTAGTCTGTTTCCTGTGTTTGTGTTTGAACTGCTTGTCTAGTTAAACTAGTTAAACTAGTTACTATTGAATGAAGCGTAACCTTCTCGGAGCATGGCTGCACCTGACGTCACCTGAACCCCTCTGGCTCGTCATGCTCCTGATGATAGGCTAAGGGCACGGGGTTCCTGTGGTGCTGGCTTGGGGGGGGGGGGGGGGGGGGGGGGGCTGTGTGGGCCGGACCTGGTGGGTCTGCTCATTCTGAATGAGCAGAATGTGTCGTCCTCAGACGCCACTGTGCCCCCGGGATCCATAATTACCAGATGAGTTGACAGATTTCATTTCTGGCTGATGTTTTCCTCAGACTTGAATACCCAGAATTCCCTTGATGTGATGTCATCATTGTCACCAAAGCAGCCAGCGTGTTGCCTTGTATTTAAACATTCCAGAGAGATGAGGGAAGGAAAAACAGTGTCCTCAAAAATACAAATGCCTCTTTAAACTCCGTTGGGGGGGCAGCGGGCCTCAGCGAGTGCTGCTGCCGCTTCAATTGAATCTTTCTGGGTGCTGCATTAATTCTCTTGGCACCTGCTTAGGTCCTATAATGGAACCGAGTTCACATGCTGTCACCAGCATTTGGACTATGCCCCCCCCCCCCCTTTATTAATCCCCCAAACCGTGGCAAACGGGCCAGAGTGTGTTGCTGACCGACCAAACGCTGTCCTGTTACTGGAGCTGGATCCTGACGAATGATCCCCCCCCCCCCCCCCCCCCAACAGGGGAGCCGAGCTGGGGGAGGCAGACATATGGAGAAGTGGTCTGCGTCTGAGCCTCAAACCAAAGCCAAGTCCTGAAACGATTCCTTTGCTGTTCGCAGCTGAGGCTGACTGCAGATTGGTTTTTCTTTGGGTGCATGGAAGCTTTCCAAGAAATGTGTGTGTATTTCTGTATATGCATTTTTGTTGGTGCATCGGCAAGTGTGTGTGTGCCAACCAGTCAGTCTGCTTCTGGCTATGTGGGTCGCTCTGGGACAGCGAGGATACAAGTGTGTGTGTCCAAGTGTTCACGAGCCGGAGTAGAGCGGTGTTTTCGGAAGAGGAGAACGGAGCGGCGCTCCGTCTTGTGTAGTGAGAGGAGAGGAGAGGAGAGGAGAGGAGAGGAGAGGAGAGGAGGAAGACGAAGTGTGCAGGAAAGAGGAGAGGAAAGGAAGGCAGAGGTTCAGGGGTGACAGGAGGATGGCTTCATGGCTGCGCTGAATCTCCACACTCCCCTTTTCTCCTCCCGTTTTGTCGTCTTCAGCCGAGCGACTGAAGGAGAGTTTCACGACTGAAAAAAGGGCCGATTTTCTGCCTCTTTCTTTTTCCAAGCTGCGATTGTGTCTCTCTCGCCGGCAGAAGTTGCTCGACGTCTGCAGCAGCTCGTAGATTTCAGAGGTCCGTTCAGGCGTAAAAGATTATTTTGTACTTATTATTACCAGCGCGTGGAAAACCAAACTGTAAATCACCCCAAAAAAGAAGCACGTCTCTGCACCGCTCGCCTGTTTCCCCTCCTTCTCCTTCCCCTCGCCAGTTTCTCTCCCTCTTCCATCAGCTCTTTTTCTTTTGTCTCACTTCTGTCCCAGCCTCGGCCGGGCTCACTTTGGGCTGGTTCTGTGACTGTACTTGCCTTGTTTGAGCCGATTTGGGACGAGCCACTGTGGACGCGTCCGCCCCTCCTGCGAACGCCGGAGGCCCCGCAGAGTCGAGGAAAGAGACGTCTGGAGACGAGACTGGCCGGTAAGTCCTCCTGCTGCCTCGTGCTCCCATCTCTGTCCACTTCTTCGCTTTGCTTTGTGTCTCTTCCAGCGCTGCTGTGTGTGTGTGTGTGTCCCACGCTAGAGTTGTGTCTGGTGTTTATTGCGTGTGTTGCTGGTGAGAAGGGCCTAACCAAACGCTGCGTGTTGGCTACCCGGGGCTGTGTGATACTGTGGAGCGCTAACTCCGCGCCACTTCTTCACCTCTGTTGAACCCCCATCCGTCTGCTGCTCTGTTGCCGGGTAGATTTGTGTGAGCAGAATGAGGCATCGCTGCTGGGGTTTGACCACCAGTGCTATTCAATGGCAGTGATGCAGGTGGCGGCCTTCCAGCGCACACACACACACACACACCAGAGCTGTGTGTGTGTGTGTGTGTGTGGAACCCGCTGACCTCTCTGTGCGGCCGATCTCAAGGTGTCTTTCAGTCCTCTGGCAAAGTCCCGCTGACATACTTAGAGAAACTTGGCAACGGCTTCAAAGTGAAACGTCTCATTGAAATTCAGGCGGAGGGAGAAAAGGAGAAAAGGAAGTTCAGACGGATTCTTTGGAATCGGAATCGGACCTGTTGGTCTGTTTTATTTTTTTTTAAACTCTGATCCTAAGTCCAGAAGAATTCTCTGAGCTTTGTGTGTTTTGTCATTATTGAGTATCAATTGTGGATTTAAAGTCAGAAGAGTTCCAGTTGGCTGTTCTCCTCGCTGAGGGGGGGGGGGGGGGGGGGGGGTTGGTTTGTCTCAGTTTAATCGTTCGCTCTTGCTGTTGGTCGCAGCAAAATAAAGTCTCCGGCTCTTGATTTTAATTGCAAGATTTCATCAACACATCTGAAAGAATTTGAAAGACGACAAAACTTTTATTACCTTGTCCAGATATTTAATGAAGCAGCAAGCAGACCGATTTAAGCTTTCTTTCCGATTTAATATAAAGATTAGCGTTGTATACGTCTTCGTCCAAATCACATGAGTTCACTTCCTTATTCACCGAGCCGTCGTCTTGACGACTGAACACATGAATGAAACTTAATTTAAGTTTAACGAACATTTTATTTTCTGAACTGAAAATCTTCAGCTCAGACTTAGGGAACGAGCCTGAGCGTTTTCAGAGTAATGACCTGTTATATGTATTTTAGAAGGAAAGATGCAATGCATTGTGGGATTAGTGTTGATAAAATAATAAAAGAAAAAGGTTTAAAGCAAAATATTTAATAATTTCGTAAAAAAAAACTGATTCTGATGCATTTTTATTTTGGACCGATTTTGTCTGGTCTGTTTTTTTATTTGTTTTTATTTTTATCATTTTTGAAGATGTAGCTTCCAGCGACATGTTTTCATCCTATCTCGCTTGTCGAGGCTACATTTCTTGCGTCTGTGAGGGATTCTTTGAGCCGGACGAAGGTTTCGCCGTCGTCCTCGTCGCTCTGCTGCTGGATGCACAAACTCCTCTTGCTCACGGCCACAAACCCGTAGATCCGAACTTGTGTTAACTCTCACCGCAAGCTTGCATCTACAGGTCTGCGTCTGTGCGGCTCCGGCGTCCCGAGTGCGGCGGGGGCTGCTCGCCGTTCCTCCATGCTGCAGCGCTACCTTTTGTTCTGACCCAGACAACAGCCACACGGCTCCAGACTCCTCTAGAAGTCGCTTCGATCCTCGGGAGACTTGCTCTCTAAACATTTTCAAATATCTCATTCAAACAGTTTCTGGCATATCTTGAAGTCAAGGCGTCTTTGAGGGGCGAGGGGACGACCACAGCCGGGTCCTTCCTAAGGGACATGGCGTTGCGCCGCCCTTTCTTTGTGCGTGCTTTGAATGCTAACCTGAAGAGACTCCGAGTCAGGACTCAACTCGCTGCAGTTTGGTCCAGTTTGAGGACACACACAGATGTGTGCTGCCCATTACCCCCCCCAAGTCAGCAGTTAAAATTAGCAGCTAGGCTAACACTACTGTGGCGTAAAGACTTTGGAGGAGCCCTTAAGTCGGCCATGTTTATCTGTGTGTGGCGACTGTATCTACGGTAAACAGGTGCTGTGCTGGGGCAGCTTTTAAAAGGTTCTAATCACTCTGAGACGGGATGAAAATATCTCCTGAACAAATGGCGCCAGACTCCTGGTTGACCACGAGGGGCTGCCCTTCCTGCCCCCCCCCGGTTGGTTCCGGCTGCCCCTGAGCCCCGAGTCTCGTCGTGTGTCGGTCTGCTGCCCCCCGGTTGAGGTAGTAGGTTGTATAGTTGAGAATTACACCCCGGGAGATGACTGTACAACCTCCTAGCTTTCCCTGAGGTACGCATGGCGCTCTGCACAGCTGGATCAGCACCGGCCAACGCAGAGACACGGGCGACAAAGTGGATAGAACCCGGCGTGTTTGCTATTGGGAGGGTGGCGGGAGGCGCTGGGGTCGAGTTTGTCTCTGGTGCACGTGCAAAAACATTTTATTCCACAGCGAACTGTTCAGGTTTGAATTATTCAATGTACTTGGAGTAGAAACGATATCCAGCCTGCATGAACGAGGCTTTCTGCGAGCTTCGCCTTCGAGTCTCCTCAAATCTTGAGGACATTTCTTATGCCGGTGGACAATTAGCAACCAAACCTTTTATGGTTCTGGGTTCACACCCCAACATATTTGCAATTTCAAGACTACCATTTTTGTCTTTTCGAAGTCAGTTAAATCTAATTTTTGTCCCATTTTGCTGGAGGAAAAGATCCTGCCTAATAAATATGCACACCTTGATATAGAGCGATGATCACTTTAGGCCACACCCTCCCTCGTTACATAAATACGCATCACCTGATGTGCTTCGAGCCACGAAGCATTGAGGTTAACGCAACAGGAAGTTGGAAAATATGTCTCACAATTAAGATATGGTCAAAATATTCACTTGCTTGATAATTGTGCACGCATTGGGTGTATGTATATATATATATATATATGTGTGTGTGTGTGTGTGTGTGTGTGTGCGTTGCTTCCGTATGAGTGTCAGGTAGAGTTCAGAGGCTGACTGCTCAAGGACTGACAGCAGAGCTTTTAGCCACAGACACATTTAGCATTGGATCGGTTCTCGTTACTGCTGCTGGGAGACGTCCGGCTGATTCAGTCCTGAGTAACGACAAATAGCAACGTAGCCCGCACGCCGGCTTGAAGCTAAGCTAAGCACAATTATTGTCCTAACGTCTCCAATCAGCGTACGGCGAGGGACACACACTCGCACACACTTACCAGAGTAGCTTTCTCAGCATGTTTTAATGTTCACTGAAGTGGCTTCTTTTCAGGATGCTGTGTGTGTGTGTGTGTGTTTAAAAAGTTAGGATGAAGCTCCCATCATGCATTAGCGCTCACAGCTTCATGGATTGAGGCCTGGCGTTAGCATGTGCATCTGGGCAAACAAGCATAGGAGCAGAACACTGCCCCCTGTTGGTGTTTGATGGAAGCTGCTGAAAGGTCAGAGTCAGTGACTGGGCAACGATATGAAACACGATTCTATAGCATGTATGGCTGACCACAAGTAAGAGGTAGTGTGTGTGTGTGTGTGTGTGTGTGTGTAAACACCAGCATCATCTGTTTCCTGTTTGTACTCTATTTAATAAATACTGATCTTTTAATGTTAGATTTCTATATTCTCTCTTTTAATTTATCCCTAAATGTGAAGAAAAATAAAGTAATTGTATTTGCCATTTTAATATTATCCTTTAAAATCATGTATTTGTATCCTGCTGGTTACCATGGTAGTGACCCCATGACCTCTGCGATGCCTTTGCCCTTCATCCCATCATTCAGGTGTGACCAGCCCCGATTGATCTGTGGCCTTGCCATTAGCTACACCTTCACGTGGAGGTTGGAACTCTGTGATGAAGCAGCTGGAACCTCTGCCTTCCGCAAGAACCGTCTTACCAAACATGTCTGTGATAAAACAAAACAACAGGAATACGTTTATATATTTATTCTCCACGCGTTCGCCTTTGTCTGCTGCCACGAGCGCTCACCGTCACAGCGTGCTAATATTAGCACCTTGCAGAAGACTGGCTCTGTGCTGACACAAAGCAGGTGATAAATGAGGACAGCAGCATATTTCTGCCGAGGGGGGTGGGGGGGCGACCGCCGCTGTAGGTCGACACATGCACGATTTTCTCCGGCAATCGCAGCTGTATAGAGATAGACAAAGTGCACAATGCGGCGTCTGCCAGACAGCAGTCCGACGGGATTGGAGATTAGATGGGCAGCGAGCCGCTGGATTGGTCGGCAAGGGAGGGAGAGCGGCGGAGAAAAGCAAGAAGGCACTGTGGTCGCCGGGGCTTTCTCTGTTCTCCCTGCTCCGGCCTCTACGGGCCCCGTCCATGATTTGAGCCTACAGTCAGTTGTACGTCGTCGCTCTCCTTCCTGCTCCGTCTCCCCCCCCCCATCATCTCTCCTCATTCTCTCCTTCCTCCCTCCCTCTCTCTGTGTCACTCTCACTCACTTTCTCTCTCTCTCCATAGACATCAAATGTAGCCTCTATAAACCAAAGCACATCATGTAGCAATGTTTCCCTTCTCCCGTCCTCCGTCTCCCTCTCTCCTTCCTCTCCTGGAGGACAATGTGAGTGACGGCGACACGCAAAAGAAAGAGAGCACAGAGGCAGACGGTGCAGAGGCCGGGAAACGGAATGTGCTTTTGTTTTTTTGCATGCATGCCGGAGAGAATAGAGGATTTGTTCTATGGGTGGAAAACGGACAACGACAAGGTGGAAAGACAACAAAAGGAGGACTACTTTCTCTCTACACCGCCCCCCCCACCCTCACCTCTCTCCTGTCTCACACAGAGGAAAAGGGGGCCCCTGGCTCTAAGCGATTACAGCTGTGCGCTAAATTAATGGATGATATTTCTTTCCCCAACTTTTCTTCTTCTTCTTTGCTTTAAAAAAAAAAAAAAAAGAAGAATTGGGAAGGAAGAGAAAAAGCCAGCGGGGGGGCGGGAAGACAACGTGAAATAAAGAGGTGGAGTACTAATATCGGGGAGAAGGGGAGGGGGTGAGTTATGTATTTTTTTTCCCCTGTCTTCCCTCCTTTCCAGCTCTGTGATTGAGAGAGAGAGAAAACAATGCGAGGGAAAAGGGCGAGGAAGAGAGAAAGCGGAGTGAGAGAAGAGATCAGCAGGAGCGGTGGTTTTGTTCTCTAACTTGGACTTGTCCTTTTAGGTGTGTGTGTGCGTGTGTGTGTGTGTGTGCACCTCAACAACCTGCCTTGGATCTACAGGCTTGAATTAAACGTAAGTACAGGCTGGAGAAAGGAGAGGCGCATTTCTGTCACTTTTCAACAATGCAATGCATGCACGTGTATGCGCATGCCTGAGTGTGTGTGTGTGTGTGTGTTCACCCCTCCTCACCCCCCAACCCTCTCCATTCGGTGAGGCAGCATACTGGTATGCTTCACTGGAACTGTAGCCAGGCTGCAAGCCCCGATTCCGTGGCTCAACATTCTCGCTCTTTTCTTTCACCTCTCTCCCTCTCCCTCCATGTCTCTTTCTGTCTCTCCCGTTCACTCGTTCTGTCTCTCACTCTCTGTCTCTTTATGTCTCTCCCTCGCTTACTTCTCTACCTGCTCTGCCTCACATTTGCCATGCTCCTCTTTTCAGCGTTTCATTTACGGCAGGAGGAAAAGCGTCTTTTCTTCATTCTCTCGTAACTGTCTTTGCCGGGCTGCTCACACAGTGTGTGTGTGTGT